>NW_020864863.1:220452-276202 GCF_003713205.1 Coffea eugenioides
GCTGCGGAAGTGTGGACGCTTCGCTTTTGATATGTAAAGTTTGGGAACCTTTGATGTATATTTGATATTTATATCTTGAAATTCAATTGAGGATTGTAGTGAACGACTGAGTCCCGGCGAGAGTTGGGCAGGCGGCCCGCCGAACCCTCTGGTTCGCCTTAGGGGGAGGTGGGGTCGTTACAAAAGGGATAGACATTTCTCCTCTTATTGCCAATTGTCAACAAGCCCACAAAGTTTGACTAAGACTTGACCAAGACTAAGATATCATTCCATCACCATTTTTCCTTCATTTCTTCGTTGTCTTGGCCGAATTTTTGAAGGAGAAAAAGTGAGATATTTTGGTCAATAAATGGACAATATTTCTTGCCTTCACAAGTGTCAATCAACTACCTAACTTTGGACCAAGACTTTGACTAAGATTAGTCTTGTCTTTACTTTCGAGTAAGCTTCCATTTCACCACAAAACTCAAGCTATCTTTCCTCTTGATGGCCGAGCTATTGAGAGAGAAAAGAAACCAATTTCTAACCTTGATTTCTTGCTCAATCCATGAGAAATCCAAACACTAACCCTAATCCATACCGATTAATCTTGAGTTAAGCTTGGAGGGAAGCCTTTGGTGGAGTTACTTGGGGAAGAAAGCTCTTGAGTTTCTTGTTATCTTGGGGTTTTGAGGTAAAATTTCTAGAAAACATCTCTTTTTACTTGTTTCTTGAGATTTATGCAAGATATGTCATTATTGAAGTTGAAGGAAGCATGTTTATGATAATTTCATGGTTTTGCTAGGGTTTGGTGAAGTTGTTGCTAGGGTTTGGTTAATTTTCAGCTTAGATATATGTTGGTTATAGCTAGTTTGTGGCTAAAATAAGTACTCTATGTATCCTATGCCTTGTGAACTTGATTTGAGGCTGTCTTGTGGTGAGAATGAAGCCTTGAAAATAGCTGAAAATTAGGGAAAATAAGGGGAAGTGCTGCTGAAAATTTTTTAACAGGAGACCTTGAGCAGTCTTGGAAAATCTATTATATCTTGGTGTAGAAAAATCTAAATTGAGTTTCATTTGTTGCATTTAAAACTAGATCATAGCTCTTTTAACCGTGAAAATTTCAGAATTTTTCTCAATTTCTATGAATATCTGTGATTTTCCAAATTTGACTGAATTTCCATTCCTATTCTGTCTTTCTACTGGATAAGCAGCCTCTTGAGATTGGATTTTGATTGACTTGTGGATAGAATCTTGCAAAGATGTCTTATGAGAAATTATAACCCTTTGAATCTATTTTGTAACGGTTTAAAGTTTATAAATTTTGGACTTAAGAAGCTTGAGATATGATTTTTCAAATAGCGTCACACAAAACTGAGAAAAATTCTGTTTTCTTAAAACTGTCCTTATTTTCATCTCCAACTTCAAGTTGGAGTTGTTGAACCAGTTTGAGCTTGATTTTTCTTTTGGAATAATGTGACTTGGCATAGTGGATCTCATGGCACTTTATAAATGTGATTTTAGGACGTGGAGGTGAGGTCGGAAGTGCATATGAGGCGAACACTTGAACTTGTACCATGGTGAGTGTTCCTTGCATGTGTATACTTTAAATGACTATGTGAAATGTTGTGAATGTTTTCGCAATGTTAAATGCTGTCCAATGATTGCTAAATAGATTTTCAATGGGCGAGTATGTACTTTATCGCACTCGACCCAAGCCAAAGTGAATTTTCAATGATTGAATGCTATTTGTGAATGAATGTAAGCCTTTTGGCTGAACTGGGCCCTTGCCCTTCATTGCCAGTCGACTCGAGCCAGAAGCGGACTCGGTCGGGCGGCTAGTGACCCTGTGACAATGTTTGGTATACCCGAGTATTACCACAAAATCTGGTGGAGAACTGGCCAGCGGATTCAATGCAATGATATCACTGAATGAGTGACAAGAACACTGAAGGAGTTTTCACTTGCAAATATTTTCTAATGTTGGAGGGATAAGGAAAATGGTTGGCGAATGAATGAATGAATGATTTGAATGAATGGCTCCAAGTGAGCACGTATCCTTTCAATGATTGAATGTTTATTTCTTAAATGACTGGATATTATTGTGCAAAGGGTTCAAACTGTTAAACGCCATATTTCCAAGGTTTCTCTACCTGATTGTTTGTTTACGAACCTCACTGGAGTTTTAGTTCATTCTTTTAGTTTTTTTGTTTTCCTTACAGGAATGGAGGTCCGAAGCAATTAAGTGTGAACTAGAGTGTATAACCCTCTTGTACTATTACTTTTGGTTGATAGGATATATTTTTTAACATTTGATGTTGTATCATACGTTTGACTTTTGGGTTGTAAATAAGTTTACATGTAGGTTGAATTGTAGAACTTAAATGTTATTTTAGAGGCTTGAATGATTAATCTTGAGAGTTGATGAGTCCTAGCGAGAGCTGGGCAGGCGGTCCGCCAAACCCTTGGGTACGTCCTAGGGGAAAGGTGGGGTCGTCACATATTCTATTTTATATTCCCATCCTTTAACTGACTTGAGCGTCGGAGTCACAACGAAAAGATAATCCCGTAGTTCGGTTCATTGCAGGTCAGCTCGGTTGCACTCGACAAGCTCAGATCGTGCTCCTCGATTTGGTCTTCTAGATTCCAAAGAGACTTCTCGTTATTTTTCACCCAAAAGCACTTTGAGTAAATGAATTTCATTTTTTATGAATGGAGTTGGGTGAATAGAAACAAATTTAATAAAACACAAGCCTCTGGCCATTCTACTAAACCTCACTCTAGAAGTACTAGATGCTCTAGAGCTAAATTTTTTCTTCTCAGCCTAAAAATCATCTAGAGGGATTTTCCTCTTCTCCTAATCCTTGTGCAAGGAGTTCATCACAGGCTCTAAGATTCAATCAAGTGCTCACATTGCTTCAAGAGCTAAATAAGAAGCTTGTTTGATAGAATACAATCTTCAATTGGTAATAATTCTGAAACTAAAGCATGAGTACATGGTTCACAAAGAAAGTATCTCAAATGACACAAATCAAGCTACACGTGAAAATGAAAATCATAGGAAGACACAAAATGAAGGTCGTGAGAAATGGAAATGAAGAAGATGAAAAAGCAAAAGATTTTTCTTTGACGGAAGAAGATATGAAGAAGATTTTCAACTTATGTGAATAACAAAACCTCATATTGATTAGTTCTTAGTATTTTGTGGCTCTTGTTTATTTTTTACGTAGTGATATTAACTAGTTCTGATGTAAATAATATATGACAATGCAATAAATTCATTTATGCCATAGAACTCTCTTTTTTAATGCTATACAACTCATTGACTAACTTTTTATATAAAAAATTAATTAATCGAGTAAACACCTTGAAGCATGAGTTTTGTACTTTAATCAATATTAAAGAGGTAGGTTGTTTCATTTATTGGAAGTTATCATCAAATTGCAAATATCAATATTGATTTTCTACAAATTATCATGGGTAAAATTTTTTTAATCCAATGAACATTCATCTTTGCTCTATTAGAACACATTTACAAATTAGTAGGATAACGTCATTTTTTTGGGAAACAACTTATGCCTGCAATTCAGTTTCTTTTTCAATGGGGACATGTAGATTTGTCAATATTCAAAATTATTGTTGAATTAATTGAGTGCTGGTTATTATTTCAAATTATATAAAGCAATTTAGATTTAGAGCAAATTGTTTTAGTTCTTCCACAGAATCTTTGAATAGATTTTGCACCAAATTACTGCAAGATTTTCTTAAAATTCAACGAGAGATTTTCTTATTCTCATGATCTAGTCAGTGATTGTATTGGATGAAATAAAAGCATGTCAATTAAGTACACAAAACTCATGTTATTGGGAAAAACTTTAGTAGACCTCATCCTGTAAAACAAAATTGTTGTCTCCTATGCATTTTTATTGAATCTTTTAGAAAAAAAATGAGTAAATATAAGCCTATTTACAAAATAGACTTACTTGAAAAATTTGTCTTTGTGTTGAAGAAAGTTGTACTTGTCATTATTACTGAAGTCATATTAAATTGCATAGGTCAAACCACTAGGTTTCTGAAGTCACATTAATGCCCTTAGTATCTTTGCACACCCGGCACAATTTTCATAGGTCAAACCACAAAATTTTTGAAGTCACATTAATGCTCTTAGTATCTATCTAATGATCAATTTTCCCCGCATTTTTAAACCATGCTTATTTTATAGTGAAAAAGACTATTTTCATCTTGATCTTTGGCATTATGGTTCATTTTTTCCCTTTTGTATCACAGTCTACCAATTAGTTCCTCATCTCTATAAAATAAAGAAATGTAAGAGTTTTAAATAGTAAATTCAAGAACCCTAACAAAATTAGTTATATACATGGCATATGTATTGTTAAGATCAATCATTTTAGCCTACTCCCTTCATCCCATTGATAATATCATACATTTTTTTGGGTTATCCTAAAATGTTTGTCTCTTATCCAAATGAGAAAAAAAAAGGTTTTCTTTGATTTCCAAACTCTATCCATTGCTGTTATTATTTTTTTTATTATGCATTTGAATTTTAAAAATCTCAACACCAATTAGAACATGATGTGCGTTAGTTGCATATCAACACGTATACCATCAAAGTTTAGTTGAGTGTTGCCGCGCCCCATTTTTAAAGAAAAATTACAGGTTTAGGAAAAATGGATTTTTGATTTATTTTTTGAGTGAAAAATGTGAGTTAGATGATTTGTAAAGAATAAATAAAGAAAATAGGCCTAAAATGAGATTTAAAAGTGTGACAATTTTGGCCCAAATTATAGTTTAAAAAGGATTTTTGAATGAAAAATTGGAGTCGCCACTTGGTATTGAGTTAAGGTGTACCAAGTCACCTAAAATGAATTTTTAAAGAAAAAGTAGAAAAAACCCTTTTTAAACGACTCCAAGTCTTCGAAAATCAGAGAAAAGTGTTCGGGAGTCACATTTGAAGAAAGGGAAGGTAAGGATAAAATCCAAGGCACCCTTTCAATCTAACCAAGGCTAGTTGCGTGATTTAGTCAAAGATTTTCTTATTTTAACATAAGAATTTATCACATTTGGACGTACTATATGAATGCAAACCCTAGACCTAATGTATCGGGGTCAACATGTCTCTTCGAATTTTAGTTGGTGCAAATCGCATTGATTACGATGTCCAAAAGTAATTATTTGAAGAGGTCACGAATATGCAAAATATGAGACTCTAAGAAAAGAAAAGAAAAATAATAATTATACAAATATACATGACCTAGAGAAATGCATCATAACGGGTGCGGGGGGCTAATACTCATGATTTCAATGTTCCCTTTAATAGAGGGAATACGAGCGTGCTAAAGCTAGAAACTCAAACTCGTAAATATCCCATATTCGAGGGATATTTCCTAATCTAATCAAGCAAATGTACTAACCTATCTCTAATTTTTCGTATATGAAGTGCAAGTCTAATATCATGTCTCACACATAGGGTTATATAGAGGGAAATACGGGATAAGGGATATATGTAGGTGTTATTCTTGGTTTTGATGATCACAAAGTACTTTGAAATGTTTATGTAACTCTCTTCAAATATAAGTGTTTTTTGCCTATCAAAGAATCAGGTACGAATATGTCAAGAAATGAAAATCAACCAAAACAAGAAGCAAAAACAGGACACTCATGTCGGACGTCCGAAGGAATCTGTCGGACGTCCGAAAGGATGAAGAACATCAAGAAGGAAATTCTGTCGGACGCCCGTGAGGAAGTATCGGACGTCCGGATGGATCGGACGCACTCCTCGGACGCACATCGATCGCATCGGACGTCCTAAAAATTCCACAAAGTGTTGATGACTCTCTGCCAAAATTCTGTCGGACGCTCGTGAGGAAGCATCGGACGTCCTGAAGGATCGGACGCATGCTTCGGACGCACATCAATCTCATCGGACGTCCTAAAAATTCCACGAAGCTTTGATAACTCTCTGGACGACGTTCGGACACAGAAGCTCGGACGATAAAATCCCATCGGACGTCCGACCAACAACTTGACTGTCTTTCGGACGATGGGATCGGACGATGACTAATCTGTCGGACGTCCGACAGCCCCAACGGCTAGCTGACTCTTCATCTGCCTTCTATCCGTTGGAAGCATTAATGAAGCCCATTCTTGGTTACCTTTAAATACAAACGACTCTGAATCAGAGAGGGACTTTTGTACACTTGTTTACAAGATCTCAAGAGATATTTTAGCTAGAAAATAGTCTCCAAGCTAGATTTGTTCTCCAAGTGGTGTGAATTTCGTGTGAGCATTTCTTTTGTGGTTGAAAATTTCATTAGTGTAGCTTTGTTGAGGGTTATCTGAGTGATTGTAAAACTTCTTAGCTTGACTAAGTGAGGCTTAGGGCAAGGAGGAAGTGCTCCCTCCATTGTACATCTAGTTGATCATCTTTCATCAAAGAGAAGTTGCTCAACCTAGTGATTGGTCTTCAAGTTTGAGGAAAGCTTGGTAGACAATCGGTTTGATATTCTATCTTATTCTTTTTGTTTAATAAAATTCTCATTGCTTATCTATACTTGTTTTTCTAATCAACATTGCTCTATTCTTCTAATCTACTTGGTTGATCATTACTAGAAAAGAAGGTAAATTTTTATTAAAGAAAAAGTGCATAAATTTGATTAAGATTTTAATCAACCTAATTCACCCCCCCTCTTAGGTTGTCTTTGGGCCTTACAATTGGTATCAGAGCTTGGTCTCCTAGAGATTAAGCTCAAGCGGCTTGGAGTAAAGATGACAACCAGTCATGCTATGTTTGTTGAGGGGCAATCTGTTACTAGGCCTCCTATGTTTAGTGGCTCCAATTATGTTAGCTGGAAAGAAATGATGATTATGTTTTTGCAATCTATTGATATTGAGCTATGGTTTATTGTGAGTGAAGGACCGCATGAAACTAACTTTCTTGATGCAGATACAGGTTTGCTTCGGCCAAAAACGAGAGCTGAAATGAATGCTCAAGATAGGACTAATCTCACATTGAATGCCAAAGCCATGAATGTTCTTTATAGTGCCTTAGATTCAAATGAATCAATTAGAGTAAAAGGCTGTAAATCGGCCAAAGAAATGTGGGATAAGCTAAGAGAAATCCATGAGGGTGGTGACAACGTGAGAGAACAGAAAAAGGCTATCTTGGTCACAAAGTATGAATCTTTTAAAATTGAACCTCTTGAGGATATTGACAAAATGTATTGCAGGTTCAATGACTTGATCAAAGATCTCGAGGTGTTGGGCAAAGAGTACACCTTGGGTGAGAAGAACAGGAAAATTCTCAATGCATTGGGCAAAGAATGGGAAAATAAAGTGACTGCAATAGAGGAGGCTAAGGATCTAAATTCTGTGCCTATTGAATCTCTCATTAACTCACTAACCTCTTATGAGTTGAAGTTGAAATCTAAAGTGCAGGAGGAAGAGGATGCTAGAGCAAAGAGAAACATTGCTCTAAAGACTACTCAAGGTGAAGATGATCCAGCTCACTTGGATGATGAAGACTCGGATGGTGATGATAATGATCTTGCTCTCATCACAAGGGGCTTCAAGAGAATCTTGAATAAAAGGAAGTTTAGAAAGGGAGGACCTAGCAATCAATTCCAAAATTATTCATCAAATGCAAGGAACAAAGGAAAACAAGAATTCAACAAGAAGCAAGTGGACAAATGCTATGAATGTGGACAGCCTGGACACTATGCAAACGAATGCCCCATGAAGAAAATGAAAGAAGGGAAAGCTGATCGAAAGCCAAGATTCAACAACTTCCAGATTACTTGGAATGAATGCAACTCCGAAGGGGAAGTTGAAGAAGAGGAAGAATCAGCTCAAATGGCCTTCATGGCTATTGGAGATAATGAGGTAACTTCCATACACTCTCAATCTGAAAGTGATGATGAAGAAGATGATGATCTTGAATCCTTTGTTGAAAAACTGCATAATGCTTTGAAGGAATCTTATGATAAAAACAAGCAGCTAAAACAGAGAATTGCTTTTCTCATTCATGAAAATGCAAGTCTTCTTCAACAAAATAAACAACTAAAGACTGACAATGAATGTCTTGTAAGAGTCAGATTTGATGTTCAAAATGAGCTTGATAGAAAGACAAGTATTTGTGAAATGCTGAAGGAAAGACATGGTGATTTGAAGAAAAGAATGGACAACTTGGATGAGACTTTGAAAGCAAGAAAGCAAGATTTTCTCAAAAAGAACATGTCATCTACCTTTCTTACTGCTCATCAAAGAACATTAGCACACAACAAAAATGCACATGGTTTCACAACATATAGAAGAAGTGGTTTGAGATATGTCAAACCATTACATGTTAAGGACTCTTCCATTATGTGTGGTTTTTGTTGTCAAAAAGGGCACTTGAAAGGAGATTGCTATGTGAAAAGAAATCTGAACAAAGGGATGAGATGCATGTGGTTAGTTAGACACAATGCTAACTATTGTGGACCCAAAAATTAAAAGGGGTACCAAACACTTTCTCTTTTCAGGAAAAAGGCTCAAACAAGTCCAAATGGTTTATTGATAGTGGCTGCTCAAGGCATATGACCGGTGATCCCTCCTTGTTCATAAAGCTAAAATCAAAATCAAGTGGAAAGGTGACATTTGGTGATGATGTGAAAGCTAAGACAATTGGAATAGGTGATGTTGGTAAGGATGGTGAAACTTTTGTTCATAATGTGCTCTTAGTTGATAACTTAGGTTATAACTTGCTTAGTGTTAGTCAATTGTGTGATAAAGACTTGAATGTGTTGTTTAAAAAGCATGAATGCATTGTGCTTGATTCCAAATATAATGTTGTGTTCAAAGGTAAGAGGTTTAACGACATATATATTGTGGTTCTTGATAAAATTGATTCATCTAGTTTCAAATGTCTTAAAGCTTCAAATGAAGATCCTTGGTTGTGGCATAGGAGACTTTGTCATTTTAACATGGATTTACTGAAGGAAATTTCGAAAAAGAGCTGGTTAGAGGCTTGCCAAAAATCTGTTTTGAAAAGGATAAAATTTGTGATGCATGTCAATTTGGAAAGCAAACAAAAGTTTCTTTTAAACCAAAGAAGTGTGTATCAACTTCTAAACCTTTAGAACTCTTGCATCTTGACTTATTTGGTCCTACTCAAATCACTAGCTTGGGAGGTAAGAAATACTGCTTTGTGATTGTGGATGATTATTCTAGATATACTTGGGTGATATTTCTTGCTCATAAGGATGATGCCTTCAAGAATTTCACTTCATTGTTCGCTAAAGTGCAAAATCTGCTTGGGTTAAAAATTGTTAGGATTAGAAGTGATAATGGAACGGAATTCAAGTATTGTGGTTTTCCAGATTTTTGTGATCATAATGGCATAACACACGAGTTTTCAATTGCAAGAACTCCACAACAAAATGGTGTTGTAGAAAGGAAAAATAGGACACTACAAGAGGCTGCTAGAACTATGTTAAGTGAATGTAGTTTGCCAAAATACCTGTGGGCTGAAGCGGTAAACACTGCATGTTATGTGATGAACAGAATCCTTTTGAGACCCATTTTGAATAAAACATCCTATGAACTGATTTTTGATAAGAAACCTACGGTTGGATATTTCAAAGTCTTTGGTTGTAAATGTTTTATTTTAAATTTAAAGGAACATCTTGGTAAGTTTGAGAAAAAATCTGATGAAGGAATATTTTTGGGATATTGTGAGAACAAAAGAGGATATAGAGTCTTTAATAGAAGGACTCTTGTGATAGAAGAAGCCATACACATAACATTTGATGAAACTAATGATGATAATTCCAAAAGTTCGTGTGAGGATGATGATGTAGGTGTTCGTGAAGGAATGGAAAAGCTAAAAATTGGAGATGGAGGAAACTCTGAACCGGAAGCAAAGGAAATGGAGAATGAAGCTCATGAAGATCAAGAAAGGGAAGATGAGGACAAAAATGATGATTCATTCAAAGATCTTCCCAAGGCTTGGAAATTTAGCCAAAATCATCCAAAAGAACTTATAATTGGTGATCCATCCGAGAAGGTAAACACTCGTTTCTCATCTAAGAAATTGATAGATAATTTTGCTTTAGTTTCTCTTTTTGAACCTAAAAATATCAATGATGCCTTAAAGGATGAAAACTGGATTTTGGCAATGCAAGAGGAACTCAATCAATTTGAAAGAAATGAGGTTTGGACACTAGTTGATAGACCTCAAAATCACCCTATCATTGGCACTAAGTGGGTATTTAGAAATAAGCTGGATGATAAAGGTGTAGTTGTAAGAAATAAAGCTAGATTAGTTGCAAAAGGGTATGCTCAAGAAGAAGGAATTGATTTTGATGAAACATTTGCTCCTGTAGCTAGATTAGAATCAATTAGAATGCTTCTTGCTTTTGCTTGCTTCAAAGGTTTTAAACTGTTTCAAATGGATGTTAAAAGTGCCTTCTTAAATGGTTTTATTGATCAAGAAGTATATGTGGATCAACCCCCCGGTTTTGAAAATTCAAAATTTCCAAATCATGTGTTTAAACTCTCAAAAGCATTGTATGGGTTAAAACAAGCTCCAAGAGCTTGGTATGAAAGATTGAGTGGTTTCTTGATTGAAAATAATTTCAAAAGAGGAGTTGTGGACACCACACTGTTTACTAAGCAAGTGCTAAATGAACTCCTTATTGTGCAAATATATGTAGATGATATTATTTTTGGTGCTACTAATGAGTATCTATGCAAGGATTTTTCCACCATTATGCAAAGTGAATTTGAAATGAGTATGATGGGAAAATTAAATTTCTTCCTTGGACTTCAAATACATCAAGCCATAGAGGGCAGTTTCATAAATCAAGCAAAATACACTAAGGAATTGCTGAAAAGATTTGGCATGGAGGATTCAAAGCAAGTTGGAACTCCAATGTGCACTTCAACAAAACTTGACAAAGATGAAGAAGGTAAACATGTGGATGAAAAGCACTATAGAGGTATGATTGGAAGCTTACTTTATTTAACCGCAAGTAGACCCGATATTATGTTTGCTGTTTGCTTGTGTGCTAGATTTCAATCTTGTCCAAAAGAATCACATTTGAATGCTGTTAAAAGGATTTTTAGGTATTTGAAAGGTACATTAGACTATGGTCTTTGGTATGCTAGATCTAGTGAGTTTGCACCATATGGATATTCGGATGCTGATTTTGGAGGTTGTCGTGTGGATAGAAAGAGTACTAGTGGAACTTGTCACTTTCTTGGTAATTGCTTAGTCTCTTGGTTTAGCAAGAAACAAAATGCAATCTCTTTGTCTACAACCGAAGCGGAATATATTGCCGCTAGTGCATGTTGTGCTCAACTTTTATGGATGAAGCATACCTTGAATGATTTTGGATTATCATATGACTGCATGCCTATATTCTGTGATAATACTAGTGCTATCAATTTGACCAAAAATCCAATTCAACATTCTAGGACAAAGCATATAGATATAAAGCATCACTTTATTCGCGATCTTGTTCAAAAAGGTGAAGTATGTGTAAATTATGTTTGTTCTAAAGATCAATTTGCTGATATTTTTACAAAAGCTTTGCCATTAGATCAGTTCATTCATCTAAGATCAAAATTAGGGATAATCGAAAAATCATCTTAAAATTTTTCAAAGCCTTCGGACGTCCGAAAGAAGATGAACGGACGTCCGATAATGTTCTTCAGCTATTTTTTCCAGAAAACACCTGTTCAGACGAAGATGTCGGACGCACGACTTCGTTCGGCCGTCCGACAGTGCAACGGTACACTTTTTAAAGTAACTTTCTTCCTCATTTGCTTCAAACTCTTCTTCTTCTATTTCCTCTCGGACGAAAACTCTCTCGTTTCTCACTCTCAAATTCGTACCATTCTGAAGCTCTCATTCCCAAATTGACTCAACCAAAACTTTTCCTGATCGATTGCGATTCGTTTCTCCTGATCATTTCACCGAATCGCATAACATTTCGCAAATTCCCAAATTTCCCTCAAAACCCTATTTTCTCATAACCGTTCTGTCCAATCTTCTTCAAGGCCTTTTTGTCCCAAAATTTCTGTGTGATTCACTTCCATACTACTGTGTGCATCATTTGCATCCTTCATTCCACACATTTCGCACAATGGTGAATCTAAGAGGAGGGAAGGTCACTGCCGGACGCAAGCATCCACTCAGGGATGAGGATGATGATGCTCCTACGGTCAAACGATCATCCAAACGCGTCAAGAGGGGAGCTGTAAAGGGTCAAATGTCACAGCCTACACCACAACGTACCCCTCAGCCTGAATCTGGACAGGGAACCTCATCTCAACCGCCTCCAAAATCAACCACACTCCCTACATTCTTTGATGATGCTGCAAAAGACAAACACTCCTGGATATCCCAGAAAGGTGTCATCCCTCAACGCACCGTAAATCCTTCTGAATTTCGCCAAATAGGTTTAGAATCCATTCTGAGTCTGTTTGCTTTCCAGAAATGGTCACATCTCATTTCTATGCCTAATGTCTATTATCCTGAAATGCTGTTTCAATTCTTTGCCAATCTTAGGAAAGGCACTGATCAAACTGAGATTATGTCCAGGGTTAATGGGGTAGACTTAGTTTTTGATTCTGAAATTGTGAATGATATTTTAAAAACTACTATTGAACCTGGATGCAAGAGTAAAATTGCAAATTTCTTTTCCTATGAAGAGCATCCTACTGCTGATAATCATTTTGATGGGGCTAAGATGTTGACTTATTTTAAAAGAAGTTTTTCTGCCCCTGCTGATGCTAAACTGAATGATCTTGCTCCTGTGAATCTAATTGCCTTTTCAATCATTTCAAACCTGCTTGTGCCTACTGATGGGCATAGAACAGATGCAAACAAAATGGAGTTGTATCTCTTTTACTGTTTTCGAGAAAAGATTCGTATTGATTTTGGTTTTGTCATGTGCAAGTTTTTACTTCGCTATGCTACTGATTCTTGCAGAAAATTATCTTATGGAAAATTTCTTCAAAAGATTTTGAGTTTTACAAAGTACCAATTCTAGGTGTTTGTCCCAAAGAAGCTTCCTCTTATGCCTTTACCAAAGGATATTTTGAAAGGAAAAATCTTGTCTTTAAGGATAATCTATGGGCTTATAAGGGGGCATCATCTAGTGAACCTAGGTCTAAGGCTGCACATGATCCACTACACACTCCTTCATCTGTTGCACTCACTTCCATTCATCCCAGGAAGTCTGCCACTAAGGCATCTTCCTCCTCCAATGATGAAGTGATTGAGCTCCTTCGTGAACTCAAACAGCATGTTCTTCTTCTGGAACATGGTCTAATGCTCACCATGTCCTCTGAGCAACAAACAACCTACCTAGACAAAAAGAACCTTCTTTTTCCCCCACCTGTAGTTGAGGAAGTTTCCCATGACAAAGAGCCTCGCCCTACTGATCCAAGTTCATCAATTCCAGACCCGAGCTCATCAACTCCAGTGACTCCTCATGGCCCTTCCACATCAGATAAAGGCAAGGCACCTGTTGAAGAAGCTACTGAAGCTGATGAAGAAACTGAAGAGGAGGACCTCTCCCAATATCAGCTTTCTCGAAGGACACCTGGATCCACCTAGATCACCATTTAGGATCACATAGGGTCATTTGCATCTTGTTTTGACTATTTCATGTGTTTCTAGTGCTTGTGGTGTTCAACAACGAATATGTAGATGTAATGCTTATGTTTATGTTGTGTTCGTTCAGTACTTTTTAATGGATGATTATGGCTGTAATGGTTATGGATATCTGGATGGATGTTTAAGTATTTTGAATGATGAATGTGTGGATGTGATGAATTTTTTTTTTGTTATTGGTTCTCCGTGATATATATGATTGATTAGCCTTTTGTGATGACAAAAAGGGGGGAGAGAACTGGATTGGATTGATTGATGATTTAATTGAATTGGCTTGATGGATTGAATTGGTAAAATGGTATCAGAATGTTAGATGTTGGCTGCTTAATTGTTATGATTTTGGATAATTGATTAATTCGGAAGGGTAGCCAAGTGAGGGGGAGTTTTTCAAATTTTTGCTCTATGATCCACTAAGTAAGGGGGAGTTTTTGTCAATTGAGAAAGGGAGAGCTTATATTGCAATCATCAAATCTCATTTCAAACCATTGTTTTGTCATCATCAAAAAGGGGGAGAATGTTATTCTTGGTTTTGATGATCACAAAGTACTTTGAAATGTTTATCTAACTCTCTTCAAATATAAGTGTTTTTTGCCTATCAAAGTATCAGGTACGAATATGTCAAGAAATGGAAATCAACCAAAAGAAGAAGCAAAAACAGGACACTCATGTCGGACGTCTGAAGGAATCTGTCGGACGTCCGAAAGGATGAAGAACATCAAGAAGGAAATTCTGTCGGACGCCCGTGAGGAAGCATCGGACGTCCGGATGGATCGGACGCACTCCTCGGACGCACATCGATCGCATCGGACGTCCTAAAAATTCCACAAAGTGTTGATGACTCTCTGCCAAAATTCTGTCGGACGCTCGTGAGGAAGCATCGGACGTCCTGAAGGATCGGACGCATGCTTCGGACGCACATCAATCTCATCGGACGTCCTAAAAATTCCACGAAGCTTTGATAACTCTCTGGACGACGTTCGGACACAGAAGCTCGGACGATAAAATCCCATCGGACGTCCGACCAACAACTTGACTGTCTTTCGGACGATGGGATCGGACGATGACTAATCTGTCGGACGTCCGACAGCCCCAACGGCTAGCTGACTCTTCATCTGCCTTCTATCCGTTGGAAGCATTAATGAAGCCCATTCTTGGTTACCTTTAAATACAAACGACTCTGAATCAGAGAGGGACTTTTGCACACTTTGTTTACAAGATCTCAAGAGATATTTTAGCTAGAAAATAGTCTCCAAGCTAGATTTGTTCTCCAAGTGGTGTGAATTTCGTGTGAGCATTTCTTTTGTGGTTGAAAGTTTCATTAGTGTAGCTTTGTTGAGGGTTATCTGAGTGATTGTAAAACTTCTTAGCTTGACTAAGTGAGGCTTAGGGCAAGGAGGAAGTGCTCCCTCCATTGTACATCTAGTTGATCATCTTTCATCAAAGAGAAGTTGCTCAACATAGTGATTGGTCTTCAAGTTTGAGGAAAGTTTGGTAGACAATCGATTTGATATTCTATCTTATTCTTTTTGTTTAATAAAATTCTCATTGCTTATCTATACTTGTTTTTCTAATCAACATTGCTCTATTCTTCTAATCTACTTGGTTGATCATTACTAGAAAAGAAGGTAAATTTTTATTAAAGAAAAAGTGCATAAATTTGATTAAGATTTTAATCAACCTAATTCACCCCCCCTCTTAGGTTGTCTTTGGGCCTTACAATAGGGAAAATATGGGATAAGGGATGTGTATACAAGGGAAGTGTCATGCAAAAATGATAAAAAAACCCTAAAAAGTAGAAAATATGCATGAGAGTGTAGTGATTGTCATACAAACATGATCTAACGCGTGGTGGATGGTCCCTAAGGGTCTAGCGTTGGACTACCCATGTCTATAAGTTCTCGCTAGTATTGGACTAGTGAGAAATCGGAGCAAAGGGTCTCAACTAGAATTGCACTAGTGAGAAATCGAAAAAAAGAGGCACAACTAGCGTTGGACTAGTGTGGTGGCATCACATGTTTATTATAATCGAATAAAACTTAGAAAACATAATAAAGCAAGTAAACACATAAATCACGTAAAACACATTGCACATAAGCATGATATCTAGATGCAAGACCCTAAGAAAGTGAGTAACACATAAACACACAAGCATGCAAAACACACAAAACAAATAAAGTTCTAACTATTACATTTGGGAGCCCTAACTACAATCTAAAGGGGCGAAGGAATAAAATAAATAATAAAATAAATACCTAACTATTACACATTCTATCTAAATACAGGTCTTGAACCCCCTAACCATTACAATTTGGCATTAAATCCCCCTTAAATAATCAAACATTAAATTAAAATAAATATACTAAAGTGACTAAATAAATAAATGAAATAAAACATTCAAAAAGGCATGCAATTACACACATAGAGTCACATAGGAGCACAGAGAATCAAATAAAATCAAAAGAAAGGGAGAGAGTGTACCTCCCTTGAATTGGTGATCTAATGAAACGAAATTTTCATATTTACCCTCCAAAAACAAAGAAAAAGGTCAAGGCATCACTTTAATTAACAAATAATCATAAGAAATGGAAATAAACCCGAAATTGAATCAATCAAAGCATTCAAATAAAAGTAAACAACCCATATTCAACAAATTAAGACAAACAAGGACTCAATTGAAAGAATTAAAGAAGTTTGAGGGGTCAAATCATCATTATCACAAGATTAATGGTCTAAATTAAAATAAAATAACATTAGGGGCTTAAAATGAAACCTACCAAAACCAAATGCTAAAACTCACAAAATAAATCACAACCCTCTCATCAAACCCCAAACAAAAAATATTACTCACATCTAAACCATTTGTACAAAAATCTAAATAAAAAATTATAAATCTATCAAAAATTGGTAAACCTTCAAATTTCATCCCAAAACTCATGCATATTCTGTCCAATAATCACATGAAAGCATACCAAGGAAAATAACATGTTAAAGGGATAAAAGTGATTAATTTTTCCAATTTCTGGGCCATAGTAGAATTAAAAAAATCAAGGGGTTAGAGTGCAATTTCTGAAAAATTTCCATGCATAACTGCGAAGCTTTCTTCTTCTTCGTCGTTGGGTTTTTCCTCTGCAACTATCTGGGTTCTCTTAGTTCATCAACTACCCGAGGCTAACAAGATCATGCAATTCATGGGCTATATCTCCATCATTCAACATCAAAGATTTACCAACAAAACAAGGAATATTTGGCAAGGAAATGATCTGAAATCCAGCATAGCAACGGGAAGGGAAATGGTTCAAGAACCCAGCAACAAAAGCTCAACATATCACGCATAATGGGATCCAGTTTTTGTAAAAAAATACTTTAAATTGACATAGAAAGGGACCATGATTACCAGGGAATGAATTCTGATCGATGATGAATCAACAAGAAAGAACAGACGATGATTCCTACGGGATTTTCGCACAAATTGCAGGGGTATCAGTCAACCAGAGCTGCGGTTTTGGGGGGCAAATTCGAAGGCCTTTTTGATGTTTTCTGCCGAGAATGTCTGAACACAATCTCCTCCCCTGATTTCCCAGTTGGTGTAGAACTTGAAATTTTCTTGAAATAATTAAAGACCGAAGAGATATACGAGCTCAAATATGGCTGATAATCAACCCTTGTTGCAAAAAAAAAATTTGCAGCTTTTCCTTCTTTTCTTTTCTCTCTTTCGGATCTCTTCCTTTTCTCTCTTTTTTTTGTTCCTCATATTCTCCTCTCCCTCTTTCAGTTCTTGTTCCCTTTTTCTTGTTTTTTTCCTCCATTTCTGTTCCGCCCTCCCCGTAGCCGAAGCTCTTCCTTCTCAACCGCCAAACTCCTTCCTTTCTTCCTCAGCCCATAGCTTCCCTTTTTCCAGTTTCTTGTTTTCCTCTCTTCCTTAGTTCTTTCCGGTTTCTTCCCAAAGCCTCCCCTCTTGCTCTACCTTTCTTTCTATCTCTCCCTTTTACTCTATCTCCCACTCTCCCGTTGCTCTCTTTAGCCGTCAAACTCCCTTCCCAGCCTCTCCTAGCTTTCTTTCTTGCTCTCGATTTTCCTGTTTTCCTTCTCCCCAAAGCTGCTTTCTTTTCCAGTTTCTTCTTTCTTCCCTGCCAGCCCGAAGCCTCTCTTTTCAAAACCTTTTCTTTTCTGGTTTGTCCCCCAAAGCCCGTAACCTTTTCCCAGTTTCTCTACCCGATGCTCTCTCCTTGCTTCACCCCTCTAGCCCTTCCTCAGCCGAAACCCTCTCTTATTCCTTGCTGCCCAGATTCTCTTGGTTTTTTCTTTCTCCCTTTGATCTTGCTTGTTCCCCCTGGTTTATCCCTCTCACTCAGCCATTCTTTCTTGATTTCCTCTCTTTTTTTTCCAGCCGACCACCTCTCTCGGTTCCTCTTGCTTTTTCTTCCATTGTTTCACACCTCCCCTCGGTTCTCTTTTTCTAGCTTTTCTCAACCCTAGCCGCCAAAACCTTCTCTTTTTTTTTTGTTTTTTTTTTCTAATTTTTCTAAGCTTCCCAAGTGTCCTAATGTGAGGACCCTCATTTTTTTTTATTTCCCAAAACTACATGCCTTGCACCAAGGTTTAAAC
The DNA here is from genome assembly GCF_003713205.1 of Coffea eugenioides. Classification (NCBI taxonomy): domain Eukaryota; kingdom Viridiplantae; phylum Streptophyta; class Magnoliopsida; order Gentianales; family Rubiaceae; genus Coffea; species Coffea eugenioides. The sequence goes on from NW_020864863.1 coordinate 238,715, forward strand.
CACCTTTTATATGCCCTAGCATTATATTGTACAATGTGTTACAACAAATCCCTTATATTTACCCTCACTTTAAAACACAATTTTCTTATTTACATGCCTTAATATAAGATTTAGCCTATTTAATATCTACCCTTACAAATTATTTTCTAGTTAAGACCATTAGTCAAAGATTAAGCAAGGTTTAGTTAAGAAAAGAGCCATGTGGCAAAACCCTAGCCATGGGCTTGTTTGACTAAGATTAGAAGACATTTTAAAAACCAAATTTGGTTCTTTTATTTCCTAAGCTTGGCCAACTTTCTTAGCATAGAAAAGGGAGAGAGAGTAAGCTCCTTATACTTGCTTTGAACCCTAGCAAACCAAGAACAAAAATCCAATGGAGAAAGAGCTAGAGTTTGTGAGAAATTTCCTTCAATCTTTGAGGTTATCTCAAGCTTAAAGCTTCCATTGTGGTGGTTTGTTTGGTGACCCAATCAACTTGTAAGTAAGGTATGTAATCTTTAGAATTAAGGTTTATGATGTTATATCATCTACTTTAAGCTTAAATGATGAAATACAAGTTGTTTGGTTGAGATTAGGGGGTTAATCCCTTGAATTTGACAAGTAGTGGATAAGTTTATTAGTGTGCATACCAAGTGTTTGATGAAATGTCTAACCCTTGTTCATGTGTGTTTATGAGGTATTAATATGATCTAAACCCCTATTTGGTTAGATCTAACACTTGTTATGTGCAAGGAGTGAAAATATCAAAAAGGATGAAAGTTAGAAATTTTTGAAGAGGGCTGGCCGAAATTTCCCATAACTACTTCCCTGTTTTTCCTTGATATTTTCATGCATATTTTGGCTACAAATGTGACTTAGATATGTTGGGTTATGTGTGTGGAGGTTGTCTACAAAAAATTAGCCAATTTGATTGCATAAGTTTTGAGTTATAAGCCAAGGAGCAAAACTGGACTAGGTCCAGAAAGTTGCTGACCAGCAGTCTTGTGAAGGTTATAACGTTTTACTCGGTGATCGGATTTGAGTATTGTTTGTAGCATTTGAAAATAGATTCTTAGAGCTTTAAAATGGTACCAAGCTCATTTTCTGGTTTGACCCGAGCGATTCGTGACGAGTCTTGAAAGTTGGCTGTCTGTGCGGTACTGTTCACCCGAGACAGTCCAGAAATTTCATTTCGTTTCTTAATTTTGAACCACTTACGTTGGAATTTTGGAAATGGTTTCTTCTAGACAAATATAACCTTGTGAACCTAGTTTCCAACGCCACTGACACAGAACCTAATTCCGATTTTTCCCCAATGAGCAATGACCGTTTTCCCGAGGCTGGTCGGGCGAGACAGTTTAACCGTAATGAAACCTTTGAGCTTCGGTGAAACTCTTCATTTGCCGAACTTTCATGTACATACCAAACTTGTTTTCTTATCAACTTTTCCATGGTTTGGACCTCATTTGCATGATAGATTAAGTAGCTTAGGCTACTCACTTGGTCTCTTAATGAACCTATACTTTAGTAAGGAACGAATCCAATTGTTAATGGTTTCGCTCGTTGACCTAGGTTTGGGCAACGAAGGTGATTGTAACTGAGACGTTTGATGCCGATTGCTACTTTTGCTTGACAGGTGAGTGTTCCACTACCTGCTACTTGTTATGTGGAATACTTGCATACTTGGAATCGTTGATTTGCTATTGTTTGAACCAAACACTGTTTTATTTAAAATCGAGGCGAGTGTGTACTTTATCGCACTCGACCTTCCTTGTTTTCCACTGAGGCTCCACTTACTGAATAAGTTAACATGAAATGAGATATTGCTATACATGACTGTGCTTAAGTTGCTTGGATGACATTCCATCAATTACTGTTACTGTTTGGGTACCCAACCTCATAGGTGAGTCGGTCGTATCGAGCCAGCAAGGCCTTGATCGAGAAGGCCGATAAACCTTGAGGACTGTTTACTGTACACTGGAAATCGGTATACTCGAGTATTACCAAACTACTGTTTATGGAGTGCGGGCCCGGTGGGGGGTTGACTGGTGGACGGAGACTGGTGAAAGCGGTGTTCTACGGACTTTATATCCTGTGAATGCAAACGTTGACGGAGTGTCAACGGAACCGGTAATGATCAAGCTCAAGTGGATTTGGCTTTTGGAAGCCACCTGTATCCTTGAATTGAACTGTGATTAAACTGTTATTTTACTGTACGGTGTTTATTTGGTTATTTTGTTTCCTTGTATGGCTATGTGTTTACTTGTTTATTTGGAACCTCACTGAGCGTTAGCTCACCCCACTCCATTTGTTTTCCTTAGCAGATCGGGAAGAGACTTGATCAAGTGCTTTCTAGCTTTCTTTTGCTCGTACTTGCATTTTAAGGTTGTAACTTTTGTTTAAGCAGACTTGTAAGCTTAAATTTTCAAGTATGACTTATGTTATGTAATTTTGAGCGTGGAGTAGTAAGCTGACAGGTGATGATGCATATACTAAGCTGGAACGTCGAAATAGTGATTATGTTTTAATTAGGGTTTTAATTCCCTGTTTTGGAAGATGTTCTATCCGTTTTATTGATGATATTAGTTCTTTGAACGACTGAGTCCTAGCGAGAGCTGAACAGGCTGTCCGCTGATACCCTAGGGTTCGTCCTAGGGAGAGGTGGGGCTGTCACAGTTGGTATCAGAGCCTAGGTTTGAACTGGCCTGGGCGAGTTAGAAATTCCCGACTTGAGGATTATATTTGATTTTTCCCCTTAAGAATACTAAAGTTTGTCTACACTTTTGGGTAGGATGGACGGACATAGTGGCCATAGTGATAGTCCAGTTGATGAGCAGCCCCATGAAGTACTTCCCATGATTAAGTATCAAATCCGGCCTGGAGGTGCTAGAGTTTATTGGAGCCCGTCAAATCGCTATAGGCGTTGCGAGTGCCGCCATACTTATGCCTACCCTAATGAAGTGGTATTGGCTGTGGTAAAAGAGCGAAAGGAGCTTGCAAAGGATAATGTTAGGCTTGAGGCCGAAGTGAACCAACTAAAGGAAGTTAATAAGAGGCAAGCCGATCGAATTAAGGAGCATGAGTACGATGTGGTTGAAGGCCAAGAAAGAGTTGATGACCTATGTGCACAACTTGGAGAAGCGCAAGAGCGCATGGTGAAGAGGGCCAGGAAAGCGAGGGTTAGAGCTGAATCGATCTTGAACATTTGTGATGAATTCCTTGGAGAGGAGAGTGATGAGACTTCTTACATAGGAGGCGAGATTAGAGACAAACCCGCCCAGTCTGGGGGGGGTCAACTAGTCCTACGACGGATTAAGCCTCTACTCTTAGGCTACTACTTTGGATGATTTTGACTATTGCACATAGAAAGGATAGGAGAGGTTGTGGCTCGGTGGTTGTACAGTTTTCTTTCGACACTTGTGCTAGGTTTTGTTTGATATGACTGTACTTCTATATCTGTACTTTTGAGGCTTGTAGTTGTTACATTTGGTCCCGTTATCTTATAAATGACTGTTAAGAGCCCTTATGTACGATGTTTTGACTGTTGACTTGGATTTTTGACTTTTGACCTTTGACTTTTGGCTTTGACTTTTGACTGTTGACTGTTGACTTTATTTCGCCATTGGCCTTCAACTGCTTTGTAAATTCACACGCTTATTGTGACTACGATTCCATTTCCTATGTGACTTTTAAAAATGAGTAAGCACATATTGTTATACCCCTATTTGCTTACCCTGATAGCTATAATACTTGGGCCCTAAACTAATGAGTAATAATGGAGACTAGATGACAATATGGCTGGGGCCATGGGTGTGGATCTAGGTAGGTCCAGGACTAAGAGGAAAAATAAAGGTCTGTAGCCAATTAGAACCAAGAACCTGAATGTGGAGAAGGAGACCAGGTGGCTACAGCTATCAATCGTATGACCGATCTACTGTTTACCGGCCCGTTTGATTGACCATCGAGGTCAAGTACCGGGTAACTAGTAAAGGAACCTTGAAGTAAGTGAATATAGGGTCTGAAACGGTTCCAAAGTTCGCTTCCCCTAAATTTCTTAAAGGACCAGATCCCAAAGTTGCCAAGAACTGGTTTGAAAGAATGGAAGATATTTTGCTACTTCGAGTGGCCCCTGCGCGGAGTGAGCTTGGGGTCAAGTGGTGTTATTGTCCGATTATGTGGGTAAGTGGTAAGGACTAGGTGCCCTTCTAGGGCGTAAGCTATGAATCATGACTGTTATAAGCATAAACCCTTTATCAGGATACTTGGGAGAAATAGATATGTACGTCGGGTAGGAATCTCTAATATGGGTGATTTACTCTTGGGACCGGCCGGCTCGAGTTGTGAATTACCTTATTGTGGATTCTTGTACTTGAGTACCAAAAAGTGGAGAGCACTAGAATAAGAGTCTGTATCTTGATGGTACTTGAGATAAGTTTCAATGGCAAAAGTCAAAGCGCGGAAGATTCTGACACTTGACCTAGTTGTTGAACTGATTGAGGGGATATATCTCGGAAGTTATCATGGACTAATCTAGAAATAGTCTGTTAGCGTTTCTATAGACGGTAGCTAGACTGTAGTGTACGTTGAGAAATTTGCACTGAAGACCTATTTCCTTCTCCTGCGACTGTGAAGACTTGATAAGTGTTTATTTCGAATGTGAGGCGGTTTGATTGTAACTATATGGATATTTCTACCTCTCTTGTGATATTCTTTCCTATACTTCCTTGGCACCTATCCACTAATGTCTAAGTATGGACTTGAGTTTTGGAATTATACATGGGGATTTGAGAAAAGAATTTGGGTTCTATACCTGTATGCAAGGGCTTGAGATAGGATGTGGAACTTTCAACGTACAAAGTACGCTCTAGGATTTCATTATGTACATAAGTGGTAAGGATACTCATTGTGTTAAAATCTCCGGATAAGAATAAGTGGCATAGTGTTTCGAGATATTGCTCTAAATGTACCCTACTTTCTTGTCTATCTCATCTGAGAATAGCTACGCTTAGCTCTCGTGGTTGGATTGGAAATGAATGAATTTAAAAGTTATATGGTTAGAATGTCCAATTATAATTAGTTACTTATTCTGCTCCTTTGATTTGCCTGGCAAGTTATCATCAAGTTAAGTGGATCAACGAGATGACAAATTTGACTGATCTGCACAAGAAAATAGAGATTATTCGAAGGGAAGTATTGTTCTAAAAGAGATTAACTGAGCACTGGGGATGACGATGGGCACAAGAATACTTGGAGAAATTGAACTACTGCACCAGAGCGTAGACTTGAAAAGGAAATATGAAGGGATTCCAGAAGGGGTATGCAATAAGTTTAAATTAGTGCATTTGCCTAGTCGAATAGCATCTCAAGACATCCCTTGTCCAGTTAGCCATTAGTGAGTGGTTGGGCAGTATTGGATCCTTGCCCATGAGTCTATTGCTATAACTTAGTCTTTAAGTTAGGTGAAGATTTTCGTTTGTCGTTCCAAAGGAATAAACTTAATGTATAGTGTATGGGTTTGAGAGCTAGCAAGAATAGTAGCCAAGTTTTAACTCTTCTTTTATCAAAATTAAAGTTTGTGTCACATTCTTCACCTTGACAAAATCAAAAAGTTGACCAAATTGTTTTCATCTTTCATCTTGCTTAGCCGAACAAATGGAGAAGAAAACCCAAAGAGAGACCTTCAACTCTCTTTCAAATTTGTACTTGAATCTTGAGTTTCAACCAACTAATTTGCAAACTACTCTATAGAAATGATAACTAAGGTGGACTTCTAGGTGTTGGTGGTGTGATTTTGGAGGAAGAGGCTCTAAGTTTTCATCTTTCTTAAGGTTACAGGGTAACTTCAGCAACAAACTTTCCTTTACTTTAAAATATATGCAAACTGGAGGGTTAGGGTGTCCATTTCGGTTGTTTTATGAGAAAATATCATGGTTGAAGTTGTGTTGTGAAATTTTCAGCTTTATGGTACTTTTCTATCCACACATGACACTTAAGTGTTGGCCATGGTTTGGTAGCCTTGCTATGTGAAATATCTAGCTTTTATATGCTAGTTTGACTTGCCTAAAGAAACTACCAGCTTGTGATTAGGAATTTAAGCTTAGGGTTCTTTTTCTAACCTGAATAGGTGATAGTTATATGCTTGATGTAGTGAGTTGTGGGCTTGATATTTATATGCTTGAGTTGAAGCTATTTCATGGGAAGAATGAAGCCTTGAATGGGCTAAGAAAAGTTAGTAAACACAAAGGATGTGCCGCTGAAAATTTTCCCGCAGGGAACCTTGGAAAGTTTTACGGAATTTGTTATATCTTGATATAGAAAAGTCAAAATTGAGTTTCATTTATTATGTTTGAAACTAGGTTCAGAGTATCAGTATTGTTCTCAATTCACATGAATATCTACGATTTTTCAAAGTTGACTGAAACTGTATACCTGTTCTGTCTGTTACTGGGTGAAGCAGCAACTTTAGGTTGGAATTTGACCGACTCGTGGATTGGATCTTACAATGGTACCTTCTAAAAAGTTGTAACAATTTGAATCCATATTCCGACGGTATAAAGTTTTTAAGTTTAGGACAGTAAGTTTTGGACATAAGAATCTCGAGATAAGATTTTCAAATGAGATCACGCAAAACTAGAAAATTTCTATTTTTCCTAGGATTATTCCTACTTACATTCCCAACTTTAGGATTGGAGTTGGTAAACTATTTTGAGGTTGGTTTATGAGTGGAATCGAGACTTAAATGAAAGGAAAATGAGTTCTTCAAATCACCTTAGGTCGGACAGTTTACAACTTTGCATTTTGAACGTCTTTTCTACTTTCTCTAAACGTTTGGCTATAAGTGATACTTTTCTGCTCTAAAAGACTTTTGCAACATTGATTAGTAAGGACAAAAGGATTATTCTTCGATGGGAACAAGCTAGTATTATATTTCGATAGGTTATACAAATATGAAACTTATAAATTGATACATGTTCTAAATAAAGATTTGGAGCTTCAATTCCTACATAATATGGCTTTGTATTGCTGGTCTTACTAAAGCATGCGCTCACAGGACTCGAGAGAGTTAAAAAGGATATTCACTGAAAATATTTTGAACTACTCAGTAATCAAGCTGAGAATTTCGAGGGTGAAATTCTTTAAGGGGGAGAGAGTGTGAGAACCCTTATTTTCTTTTTATACAATTTCCCAAAACTACATGCCTTGCACCAAGATTTAAACCACCTTTTATATGCCCTAGCATTATATTTTACAATGTGTTACAACAAATCCCTTATATTGACCCTCACTTTAAAACACAATTTTCTTATTTACATGCCTTAATATAAGATTTAGCCTATTTAATATCTGCCCTTACAAATTATTTTCTAGTTGTTATAATAATTTCCATGCATTTCATTTCAATTCATTTTACTTGAAGTAGAATATTGCCTTGAGCTAGGTTGTAAATAATTCACCACTTGTAATTGTCCAAGTGTTCTTGTTTCAGTGGTAGAGACTTTATGTAAGTGATTAGAGATGTTAGACAATTATTGGTGGATTTGGAAAGGTAAGAAGACCATTAGTCAAAGATTAAGCAAGGTTTGGTTAAGAAAAGAGCCATGTGGCAAAACCCGAGCCATGGGCTTGTTTGACTAAAGATTAGAAGACATTTTAAAAACCAAATTTGGTTCTTTTATTTCCTAAGCTTGGCCGACTTTCTTAGCATAGAAAAGGGAGAGAGAGTAAGCTCCTTATACTTGCTTTGAACCCTAGCAAACCAAGAACAAAAATCCAAAGGAGAAAGAGCTAGAGTTTGTGAGAAATTTCCTTCAATCTTTGAGGTTATCTCAAGCTTAAAGCTTCCATTTGGTGGTTTGTTTGGTGACCCAATCAACTTGTAAGTAAGGTATGTAATCTTTAGAATTAAGGTTTATGATGTTATATCATCTACTTTAAGCTTAAATGATGAAATACAAGTTGTTTGGTTGGAATTTGACAAGTACTGGATAAGTTTATTAGTGTGCATACCAAGTGTTTGATGAAATGTCTAACCCTTGTTCGTGTGTGTTTATGAGGTATTAATATGATCTAAACCCCTATTTGGTTAGATCTAACACTTGTTATGTGCAAGGAGTTAAAATATCAAGAAGGATGAAAGTTAGAAATTTTTGAAGAGGGCTGGCCGAAATTTCCCATAACTACTTCCCTGTTTTTCCTTGACATTTTCATGCATATTTTGGCTACAAATGTGACTGAGATATGTTGGGTTATGTTTGCGGAGGTTTTCTACAAAAAATTAGCCAATTTGATTGCATAAGTTTTGAGTAATAAGCCAAGGAGCAAAACTGGACTAGGTCCAGAAAGTTGCTGACCAGCAGTCTTGTGAAGGTCATAACGTTTTACTCCGTGATCGGATTTGAGTACCGTTTGTAGCATTTGAAAATAGATTCTTAGAGCTTTAAAATGGTACCAAGCTCATTTTCTTGTTTGACCCGAGCGATTCGTGGCGAGTCTTGAAAGTTGGCAGTCCGTGCGGTACTGTTCACCCGAGACAGTCCAGAAATTTCTTTTGGTTTCTTAATTTTGAACCACTTACGTTGGAATTTTGGAAATGGTTTATTCTAGACAAATATACCCTTGTGAACCTAGTTTCCAATGCCACCAACAGAACCTAATTCTGATTTTTCCCCAATGAGCAATGACCGTTTTCCCGAGGCTGGTCGGGCGAGACAGTTTAACCGTAATGAAACCTTTGAGCTTCGGTGAAACTCTTCTTTTGCCGAACTTTCATGTACATACCAAACTTGTTTTCTTATCAACTTTTCCATGGTTTGGATCTCATTTGCATGATAGATTAAGTAGGTTAGGCTACTCACTTGGTCTCTTAATGAACCTATACTTTAGTAAGGAACGAATCCAATTGTTGATGGTTTCGCTCGTTGACCTATGTTTGGACAACGAAGGTGATCGTAACTGAGACGTTTGATGCCGATTGCTACTTTTGCTTGACAGGTGAGTGTTCCACTACCTGCTACTTGTTATGTGGAATACTTGCATACTTGGAATCGTTGATTTGCTATTGTTTGAGCCAAACACTGTTTTATTTAAAATCGAAGCGAGTGTGTACTTTATTGCACTCGACCTTCCTTGTTTTCCACTGAGGCTCCACTTACTGAACAAGTTAACATGAAATGAGATATTGCTATACATGACTGTGCTTAAGTTGCTTGGATGACATTTCATCAACTACTGTTACTGTTTGGGTACCCAACCTCATAGGTGAGTCGGTCGTATCGAGCCAGCAAGGGCTTGGTCGAGAAGGCCGATAAACCTTGAGGACTGTTTACTGTACACTGGAAATCGGTATACTCGAGTATTACCAAACTACTGTTTATGGAGTGCAGGCCCGGTGGGGGGTTGACTGGTGGACGGAGACTGGTGAATGCGGTGTTCTACGGACTTTATATCCTGTGAATGCAAACGTTGACGGAGTGTCAACGGAACCGGTAATGATCAAGCTCAAGTGGATTTGGCTTTTGGAAGCCACCTGTATCCTTGAATTGAACTGTGATTAAACTGTTATTTTATTGTACGGTGTTTATTTGGTTATTTTGTTTCCTTGTATGGCTATGTGTTTACTTGTTTATTTGGAACCTCACTGGGCGTTAGCTCACCCCACTCCCTTTGTTTTCCTTAGCAGATCGGGAAGAGACTTGATCAAGAGCTTTCTAGCTTTCTTTTGCTCGTACTTGCGTTTTAAGGTTGTAACTTTTGTTTAAGCAGACTTGTAAGCTTAAATTTTCAAGTATGACTTATGTTATGTAATTTTGAGCGTGGAGTAGTAAGCTGACAGGTGATGATGCATATACTAAGTTGGAACGTCGAAATAGTGATTATGTTTTAATTAGGGTTTTAATTCCCTGTTTTGGAAGATGTTCTATCCGTTTTATTGATGATATTAGTTCTTTGAACGACTAAGTCATGGCGAGAGCTGGGCAGGCAGTCCGCTGATACTCTAGGGTTCGCCCTAGGGAGAGGTGGGGCTGTCACATGAAGTGATTCTTTGAAGCGCTTGAGTCCATGCACACATCAGTCCCCTCCATTTGAGAAGGATTTATCCTCAAATCTGGATCCTTCTCGTCAAGAAATGGGCTCAAGTCCGCGACATTAAAAGTCGAGCTCATGTTGTACTCCCCAGGTAGCTCCAACTTGTATGCATTGTCATTGATTCGTTGAAGCACTCAAAAAGATCCATCACCCCTTAGGGACAACTTGCTTTGGCGTTGCTTGGGAAACCTTTCTTTCCTCAAGTGCAGCCAAACCCAATCTCCAGGTTCGAAAATCATCTTACGACGATGCTTGTTAGCTTGCTGGATGTATTGCTGAGTACGCTTCTCAATGTTGGCTCAAACAGCTTCATGTAACCTGCGCACAAAATCAGGTTTCTTTTTCCTATCTAAGCTTGTGTGCTCAGAGGAAAGTAAGGGTGCCAAATCAAGGGGGGTCAGGGGGTTAAAGCCACAAACAACCTCAAATGGGGAGTAGTACGTTGCACTACGAATAGTTCGATTATAAGCAAATTCAACATGGGGCAAACACTCTTCCCAAGATTTGAGATTTTTCTTAATCGAAGCCCTGAGTAAAGTACCAAGTGTGCGATTGACTACCTCAGTTTGTCCATTGCTTTGGGGATGACTTGTGGTCGAAAATAATAGTTTAGTGTCAAGTTTAGACCACAAAGTCTTCCAAAAGTAACTCAAAAATTTCACGTCTCTATCACTAATAATGGTTTGAGGCATACCATGCAAACGTACAATTTCTTTAAAGAACAAGCTAGCAATATGAGATGCATCATCAGTTTTGTGACAAGGGATAAAATGAGCTATCTTAGAGAATCTATCAACTACCACATAGATGGAGTCATTACCCCTTGATGATCTAGGTAACCCCAAGACAAAGTCTATAGACAAATCTATCCAAGGATAGTGTGGAATGGGCAATGGGGTATACAAGTCATATGGATTTGTTTTAGACTTGGCTTTGTGGCAAGTGGCACACCTACCAACCATGCGTTCAACATCCCTACGCATATGAGACTAGTAAAAGTGTTCTTGCAACATTGTTAAAGTCTTAACATTGCCAAAATGTCCCATGAGACCACCACTATGTGCCTCTTGAACCAAAAGATCTCGAATAGACGAGTTAAGCACACGCAACTTGTCCACATAGAATAAAAATCCATCATGCAAAAAGTATTTTCCATGCGGACTCCTAGTACAGGATGCATACATTTCACCAAAATCAAGATCATGTGCATAAAGTTCTTTGATCATTTCAAAACCGAGCAACTTAGCATCAAGGAAAACAAGCAAAGAATGTCTACGAGATAGTGCATCAGCTACCACATTCGTCTTGCTAGTTTTATACTTAATGAGATAGGAGAAAGTATCAATGAAACTTACCCATTTGGCATGTCTCTTGCTCAATTTTGGTTGCCCCTTGAGAAACTTCAATGATTCGTGGTCAGTGTGTATCACGAACTCCCGTGGACGGAGGTAGTGTTGCCATGTCTCCAAGGCTCTCACAAGTGCGTACAACTCCTTGTCATACGTGGGGTAGTTCAATGCAGCACCTCCTAGTTTCTCACTAAAGTATGCACAAGGCCTCTTGTCTTGCATGAGAACAGATCCAATCCCTACACCAGAAGCATCACATTCAATCTCAAAAGTCTTGTTAAAATTAGGTAATGCTAAAACAGGTGCATGTGTGAGTTTGTCCTTAAGAGTAAGGAAGGCTTGTTCTTGGGCTTATCCCCAATGGAATTTGTCATTTTTCTTTGTCACGGCGGTCAGTGGGGCAGCAATAGTGTTGAAGTCTTTAACAAAACATCGGTAGAAGCCCGTCAATCCATGGAAGCTGCGCACCTCAGGGACGAATTTTGGTGTTGGCCATTGCTTGATGGCCTCTATCTTGGATTCATCTACTTTGATGCCCTGTGAACTCACAACATAGCCTAAAAACACAAGTTCATTAGTACAAAAAGTGCACTTCTTAAGGTTAGCATAGAAGCACGCCTTTCAAAGTGTATCAAGTACCAATCTCAGATGCTCCATGTGTTCATGCATGTTGCGACTGTAAATCAAAATGTCATCAAAGTAAACAATAACAAATTTCCCAATGAACTGTCTCAAAACATGGTTCATCAATCTCATGAAAGTACTAGGGGTATTAGTCAACCTGAAGGGCATGACCAACCACTCATAAAGTCCATGTTTTGTTTTAAAGGCTGTTTTCCACTCATCTCCCTCTTTCATCCTAATTTGATGATAGCCACTTCTCAAATCAATTTTAGTAAAAATGACAGCACCATCAAGTTCATCAAGCATATCATCTAATCTAGGAATGGAATGACGGTATTTAACAGTGATAGCATTAACAGCTCTACAGTCAGTTCACATACGCCAAGTACCATCCTTTTTGGGGACAAGTATTACAGGCACAACGCAAGGACTCAAACTTTCCTTTACCCAACCCTTACCTAGTAGACCATCAACTTGTGATATGCTTCTCGATCAACGCGTTTCGAGACACGTAGCACGTTTGCCCAAGGATCTAGCGAGGTTGTCCAACGTTTGGTTTACGGATCCCAAAACCAAGACAGACGACACGACTTGATTGAAGGTGGTAGAACGACAACTCCAAACGAGGTGAATACTCAAGTGGATAGGTCGGATGAACAATCAAGGACAATCACGAGATTGCTCACGAACCCTTCCCAAAGCAAGTAAAGGATTCGAATCTCTCAATAATTGAAGAGAAACACAAACAGAATTTTATTATCAAAAGTGTCTAACCCTTAATCCGTACAAAGTGAGCCTTCTTATAGGCTAAGGACTAAGAAACCCTAAAGACTAAACAAGGAGGAAGGGGTCGGCCACCCTTGGGCTTCAAGTGGGCTGAGATTACACCTTCAACTAACACCAATAACGGTACTTAACGCTAAAAGCTAAAGGCCTAGTCGGCCATCTCCACAAGTGTGGCCACTCGACTCTTCATGGGCTTGAATCATCATGTAGACAACTTGATTATCACCTTCCAAGCCTTCAATGTTCCTATGGACCCCTTGTTCATCATTTGGCCTCAAATCCGTGCATACATTAGTCCCTTCCACTTGGGAAGGATTTGTCCTCAAATCTAGACCCTCCTTGTCACGGAATGGGCTCAAGTCCGCGGCATTGAAAGTTGTGCTAACATTGCACTCCCCAAGTAATTCCAATTTGTAAGCATTGTTGTTGTGTGACGCCCCCACTTCTCCCAAGGGCGAACCCGAGGGTATCGGCGGGACGCCTGCCTAGCTCGCGCCAGGACTCAAAAACACGAAGCAATAAAAACTAGATAAACCAAAAGAGTATTATTCACAATATATACAACCCCAAAAGATTTCTATTTACATCCTCAAAAGGAGTCATCCAGAATACTACATTATCCTATGCTAATAACCAAAAATATAAAGTAGACGCAAAGAGGGGTCCTTATACAGGTCACTAAAACAAGAAGAAACATCTTAGTTGTCCGGCTATTACAAACCAAGTCTAACTATACTAGTGATAGTGCCAAAAGTTCCCCGCATCGGCCCCTATTAAGGAAAACAAATGGAAAGGGGTAAGCTATATGCTTAGTAAGTAAATAGGGGTAAAAACATAAATTTCACATTAAGACGAACAATTACGTCACAAAGATGTCAAATCGAAAATATAAAAGTAACAACACAAGTTAAGGATACAGGTTGGCTCCAAAGCCACGTCATGTGCCTTGTGTGACCTCCTGTCGACACTCCGTCGACCACCGACAAGGGTCCGTAGAACTCCACTTGTACTCCCACTTAACACCTTATCACCCTCACTGGCCAATCACCTCACAAAATGGCTCGAGCAAATGAAACGAAATTGAACTTGATTCACAAACTTGGTCCACAGAACCACAAAACTTGGTGACCTTAAAACTAGGTTGGACTGGATTCGACCAAACCCTGGCCGGCTCGAATAGTCCGTCTAGGTCTTGAGATCGGGCCCCACAAAAGTCACCCCGAACTACAAGTTCAAGGGGTTCAACACCAAAATAATTCATATATACACATCTCATAAAGAAGCACAGGTGCAAATTAGGGTTTAGGTCGAGTGTGATCAAGTACACCCTCGCCTAAGTACCTGCTTATCCATACCAAAGCACATAAGTAAGTTATACACAAAAAATGGCTTGAATACTTACACAAAACACAAAGATAGCACAAGGGCGAAAATCACTTCACGTGTGATAGCTAGTAGGCCCCACCGGCTCCGTCTAACTCGCCACCGTCTGTAATAGAAGGTTGCACCACATTATTACACAAACCACTACTAAAGTGCATAAATCAAGTGTGTTGTGTTTGGTTTGGTGGTGTGGATTCCAGCAGTCGTTAAAATAATAAAAAAAAAAGAAACAAACCCACACCGCTAGTGTTCTTATTGTCGCTTCCGTATTGCTGTGTCCGTTGAACCTTGTGCAATCTGTGCCTTGTTATTGCCAATTACTGCTGAGTCTCGTGTGAATAAATCTAGTCGTGTCTTGCTGATTGTTTTCTCCACCGCTTTATTTTCTCCACCGCTTGGGACCAGCGAATTGAAGAATCAAATGGTGCTAGTAACATCGAGTCATAGGAGTTCGGTCCGTGCGGCACTTGCTTTGGCAAGTCTGTCCGAATTGTCCCCTGATTGTTGTGCGTGTCCATTGCTCAGTTTTTTGTGTCTATTGCTTTTGTGATTATGTCCCAAACCTGAGTCAAAAAAAAAAAAGGGGTCGGTAGCTAATCCGTTTTCCTTGTTTTTCCCGTTGCTGTCCGCAATTTCTAGGTTGGTGCATCGTGTCTGCGTGATCCGTGTCGCAAATCTATTGTGTTGTTTTGTTGCTGTCCGAACCTTCCAGCCTGAGTTCTTCGTGATTTGTGTCTATATTATAGTGTCTTGGTATTGGTCAGCTGTGTCCTGCCTAGAAATAAAAAAAAAGGGTGGGGGTGTGCGTACCTTATTGCTGTTTGAACCATTGCTGGAATTTTCTCTTTGGGGGCTGCCGAATCTGTGTGGCCTTTGTTCCTTGCATTCTTGTGTTGCTTTTTGTAAAACTTGAAAATCGTAACATATTTGGAAAAATCCCTGAGCTTCTTGGTTGAGATCGTGAGGTCCTTGGATCAAACCAAAACCTGACTTGGTAATTCTTGTCGTTGTTGGAATTTCTTTGGAGGGCTGACGAACCTGTTTTGCATTTGTTCCTTGAATATTTGTTCATTGCAAATCTTGGATACCAAATCTAGTTTGGAAAGTTCTTGGGCTTTTTGATCAAAAATTCTTGAAGATCTTGAGTCCACCAAATTTGTTTTGGTAACTCTTGGTTACAAAATCGCGGAATTCCTGAAACTTGGAGGGACCTTCGAACTTGTTTGTGAAACGTGGACTTGGATCCGAATACAAGGGGTTATTGGTACTGGAATTACATCTTGAAGAACTTGATTGAGCCAAAAAGAAAGAAACAAAAAAGAAAAAAAAAAGGAGAAGAAAAAGAAAAGAAAGAGAGAAAACGGCAATTGGCTCTACAAGGTATTCCAGGTTGCCTACTTTGATCAAACTCCAAGTCGGTTTCAAACTCCAAGTTCCAAAGTTGTTGCAACTCCAAATTCTGAACACTTGGGACTATCTCTCCACATCAGCCCGAACCACTTTCCTAAACCTTTGTTTCCTAAAAGCCAGTCGCCACCTATTATCCCCTTGTTCCCAAATTCGGTTGCAACCACAAGTGCAAAACCGACGTGACCAATCTGCTAGGGGTGATAACCACCTCCATTGAGCACCGTTCAAACTCCAAAACACCCCGAGTTTTTGACCAAACATCTGAGAAATACCAGCTCAACGAATTCCAGAATTTTGGGTTGTCGGGTAGGAGTCCTTCTAGGACGCCAAAATTCAGCTCTTGAGTGTCATTCTTAATTTTTTGTAGCTTCTGTGTCAATTCTTTTTCTAATTTTTGTTCTTGAATATATTCTACCACTCCATTCTTAGTGTCCTAATTTTGTTTTTCCAGAAAATTTCCACTCTTACGAACCTCAAATTCTAGCGTGAACTTGATTTTTAAGCTAAATTTGAGCACTTGAGGAGCTCTACTTTCTTCAAGGTTTTGCAAGGGGCTGTGAGAAAATTTTGGTGAGCTCATTAGAGTGATCTGAGTGACCACATACGAGCGTGAGAGTATACACTCAGGGAGTGAAGTGAGACAAAAAAAAAAGTTACTTTTTCCCCTATTTACTTTTCTTTGCTATTAACCCTTGCAGGTACACTTGAGACTCCATGTCTAGTGGAAACGAAGGAGTATCCCGTCCCATGAACTTTGAACAGATGATGGAGCAAATGGAGAGGCGTTTCCAACGCATGCTAGAACCCATTCAAGATGAGTTGCTGCAACTCCGAGCGTCTGGAACACCAAAAACCTCTAAGTCCATGCGAAGGCGAAGGGACGTGGAGGAGTCGTCCGATGGTTCCAATAATGATGATGATGATGAGGAACCTCGAATTCGACCAAGGCAAAGGAACCAGACTGGACCTACCGATGTATTCAAGGGAATCAAGATGCAAATCCCTGAGTTCAAAGGACGGTCCGATCCCGAGGCCTTTCTCGAATGGTTATCCAAGATCGAAATGGTCTTTTCTTGCCAAAACTACACCGAGGTGCAAAAGGTGCAATTGGCCACCATGGAATTCACTGAGTACGCTGTGGTTTGGTGGGACCAAATCAAGAAGTCTAGAAGGAGAAATGGGCTACCTGAGCTCATTCCATGGCCCGAGCTTCGAGCCATGATGCGCACCCGCTTTGTACCTGGACATTACACTAGGGATTTATACCACCGGTTACAAACCTTAGTCCAGGGCAACCGGAGTGTGGATGAGTACCACAAGGAGATGGAGATCCTGATGCTTAGAGCGGATGTACAGGAGGATCCTGAAGCCACCATGGCGAGATTCTTGAGCGGGTTACGACCCGATATTGCTGAACGAGTGGAACTTCAACATTATATGGAGTTGCATGAGCTTGTAGACAAGGCTATTAAGGTCGAGCAAAGACTCAAGAGGAGGGGTACCACTCGATCGAATTTCGGCAATACCACCTACTCTACCAACCGCCCATTCCAACCAAGGAATGATTCTCGGCCTTCACCAAATGCTCCTACACCAAAGCCGAGATTCGAGGGAGGTAAGGTGGGCAACACTAGTATTAGTAAGCCGCCCTCTTCTACTCCAAAATTTGAGGAGCCTGGGGTACAAACTAGAGCTCGTGATACTCGATGCTTCAAATGCCAAGGTAGAGGCCATATTGCTAGTCAATGTCCCAATCAAAAGACTATGATTATGATGCAAAATGGTGAGATCGTGAGTGAGGACGAAGCCGAGTACGAAGGCATACTTCCTCTTGACGGAGGTAGTGATGGGGAATCACCAAATGAAGAGGAGTTTAGTGCACCCGAGGGTCATTTTGGGACTGCATTGGTTGCAAGGAGAGCATTAATTGCACGTGTTAAGGAGGACGAGCTTCAACGGGAGAACATCTTCTACACCAGGTGCTTCATCAACCAAGCACTTTGTAGTGTGATTATTGATAGTGGGAGCTGCACAAATGTAGCTAGTTCACTCATGGTGGACAACTTGAAGTTGCCTACAAGGGATCACCCGCGACCCTACAAACTCCAATGGCTCAACAACTCTAGGGAGGTTCGAGTAACCAAGCAGGTTCTTATATCCTTCCAAATCCATAAATATTCTGATGAAGTATTATGTGATGTAGTTCCTATGCAGGCTAGTCACATTATACTAGGTAGGCCTTGGCAGTTTGACAGACAGGTGACTTTTGATGGTGTGACTAATAAGTATAGTTTCTTGTACAACAGTAAGAAAGTCACACTAGCTGTTCCAGTCATTCTGGTGCCCAAGAAAGATGGTACGTGGAGAATGTGTACCGATTGTAGAGCCGTAAATGCCATCACGGTAAAGTATCGCCACCCTATACCTCGCTTAGATGACATGCTTGATGAGTTACATGGGGCTGTGTTCTTTACCAAAATTGATCTCAAAAGTGGGTACCATCAAATTAGGATTAAGGAGGGGGATGAATGGAAAACTGCCTTCAAAACTAAGTATGGATTGTATGAGTGGTTAGTGATGCCTTTTGGGCTGACTAATGCACCTAGTACCTTCATGAGGTTAATGAACCATGATCTGCGTCCATTCTTAGGGAAATTTGTGGTAGTTTATTTTGACGATATCCTAATTTATAGCAAATCTTATGATGAACACCTAGAGCATATTAGGGCTGTTATGGATGTACTTCGAAGAGAGAAGCTCTATGCCAATCTCAAGAAGTGTAATTTTTGCACTAATGAGCTTGTGTTTCTAGGGTTTGTTATAAGTGCGCAGGGAATGAAGGTGGATAATCAAAAGGTGAAAGCTATTCAAGAGTGGCCAACACCAAGGTCTGTGGGCGATGTTCGAAGCTTCCTTGGCCTTGCGGGTTTCTATAGGAGATTCGTGAGGGACTTTAGCACCATTGCTGCCCCCCTGACCGAGTTGATAAAAAAGAATGAGAACTTCCATTGGGGAGAATCTCAAGAACAGGCTTTCCGTGCTTTAAAGCACCAACTCACACACGTACCTGTACTTGCTTTACCTGACTTTTCTAAGACATTTGAAATTGATTGTGATGCTTCAGGTATTGGAGTTGGAGCTGTGTTGAACCAAGGTGGAAGGCCTATTGCCTACTTTAGTGAGAAACTCAATGGGGCTGCATTGAACTACTCAACTTATGATAAAGAATTGTACGCCCTCATTCGAGCACTACAAGTGTGGCAGCACTATTTAAGACCTAAGGAGTTCGTGATACATACCGATCATGAGTTCCTTAAGTACCTTAAGGCCCAGCACACCTTGAGCAAGAAGCATGCAAGGTGGATTGCATTCGTGGAGTCCTTTCCGTACGTGATTAAATACAAGGCTGGTAAGTCTAATGTGGTTGGGATGCACTCTCCCGAAGGTACTCTCTACTCACCTCCTTAGATGCTAAGTTGCTAGGGTTTGAACTGATTAAAGAGCTCTATACCCAAGATAGTGACTTCGGTGAGCTTTACACTTCTTGCAAACACACTGGGCAAGGTAAGTTCTTTCATTTCCGATGGTTACTTGTTTTGTGCCAATCGGCTTTGCATCCCACATGGATCACTCCGAGAACTCTTGGTAAGGGAATCCCACTCAGGTGGACTTATGGGACACTTTGGGGTTGATAAGACTCTTGCCATGCTGCAGGAACACTTCTATTGGCCGCACATGAGGAGAGATGTTGCACGGGTGGTGGATCGGTGCTTAGCTTGTAAGAAAGCTAAATCCAAGGTACACCCATATGGCCTTTACACCCCATTACCTATTTCTAGTGCACCATGGGTAGATATTTCTATGGATTTTATGCTTGGTTTGCCTAGATCCAAGTATGGCCATGACTCCATTTATGTGGTAGTGGATAGGTTCTCTAAAATGGCACACTTCATTGCTTGTCATAAAACGGATGATACATCTCATATTGCTAACTTATTCTTTGAAGAGATTGTGAGATTGCATGGCATTCCTAGGACCATTGTATCTGATAGAGATGTTAAATTTCTAAGCTACTTTTGGAAGACACTCTGGTCTAAGTTAGGCACCAAATTGCTATTCTCTACTGCTAGTCACCCCCAAACTGATGGCCAAACTGAGGTGGTGAACCGTACATTAGGTACTTTGTTGCGTGCCATCATAAAAAAGAACTTCAAATCATGGGAAGAGTGTTTACCTCCTGTTGAGTTCGCTTATAATAGGGCTATCCATTCTACTACTGGTTTCTCTCCATTTGAATGTGTTTATGGTTTTAATCCACTAACACCACTTGATCTAGTGCCATTACCTAGTAATGAGCGCGCACATTTGGATGGTAAGAAACGTGCAGAGTTTGTTAAGCAACTGCATGAGAAAGTCAGGGCCAACATTGAGAGGAGAACTGCTCAATATGTCAAGCAAGCTAACAAGGGTCGCCAAAAGTTGATTCTTGAACCTGGAGATTGGGTGTGGTTACACATGCGCAAGGAACGTTTTCCTGTTCAAATGAGAAACAAATTACAACCACGGGGTGATGGACCCTTTCAAGTGTTGGAACGCATCAATGACAACGCCTACAAACTTGATCTTCCTGGTGAGTATGGCGTTAGTGCTACATTTAATGTTTCTGACTTAGTCCCTTTTGATGCAGATGATGCTTTTGATTTGAGGGCAAATCCTTCTCAAGAGGAGGGGAATGATAGCATCATAGTACGTGACCACGTCTACAATGGCTCGAGTGATCAAGGGGTTGAGGATCGCGTTGATCCATTACTAGAGCTCGAGCAAAGAGACTTCGTGAGCAACTTAGTGTACTTATTCAGGCCATACACAAGTCCTTTGAAGGATTCATACACTCAAGTGAAGGTGATCGCGGTCCGGTATTGAGCATTGAAGCTACACCTGAGTATTAGGGTCTTACCAAACCCTAGTTAGCGAGATTCACATTATAGTCATTTAATTCCACATTAGTTGATTAGATTGAATAATTGGCTAAGTTCATAATGCACATAGAAATGCCAAGGGTAAGATTGCTTTTTAGTCATCATTATTTGTTAAGGTGAGCTGCCTTGGAGGGAAAGCCCACACGAGGCCCGACTCATCGAGGGCCCATATTAGCACACCTTTAGTTCCTTTTCCTTACTAGTTTAGGGTTTACTTGTAGCCTATATAAGGCACCCCATTACTCCCACAAAAGGGAACTTTTATCAAAAAACCTTGTGTGAGAATTTTCTCCATAGCTTTCAAGCAACCCTTGAACAACTTAGAGTTTTACTCTAGTGTTCTTGTTTGGCTTATCAATTCAAGAACCACACTTGAATTGTGGCGCCTTCTATACTTTCCTGAGGTTCGCTAATTCGTTTGATTACGGGTTGAGATAATATCAACAAGTTCGTAGTCACGGGGATTAGAGGGGTCGTAGGGTTTCCGCTGCCACCGTTTCTTGCGTTCGAAGTCAAATCCAACAAGTGATCTTGGATTGCGAATCCTCTCACCAACGAGATTCGTATCACTAAGAAGAAAGGCTACAACTTTCATGAAGACATCTCAAGTCAGATCTCAATGGAACTAGGACAAAAATGCACAAGACAGTCCCAGCCATTTTAATTCAGGTTACCGAGCAGGTCCTATTTGAATGACTATAACCCATGACTCAGAGATCGGAATCAAGAAATTCCAGAGGCGTTGGAAAGATTATTTATAAGGATATAACTTTTGTGTTTTGACCAAAAGCTGAATCAGTACAGAGAATAGGAAAAAATGGGTCCAAAGTTCCTGTCAGAACTGTCCAATTTCAAAGGCAGTTCTGACACCCGATCTTGTTTTGGGTATAACTAGAGCTACAGAGCTCGGATCTGGACGTACTTTATACTGTTTCAAAAATAAAACCAAGATCTACATTTCTTATGAAGGGATCAACACCCAGTTCACATGTTATCAATGTGAACTGAGCATGGTCAGAAGCAAAATTAAGAAACGTAACATAATTCAGAGTTTAGAAGAGAAGCGAGGGTTTTGGCCATAACTCAGGCTACACAGATCCATTTGACCTGAAATTTTGTAGGCACAACAAAGACTTCAGAAGCTACAACTTTTATGTTTTGGGAAAACCCTGAATCAGTACATAGCACAAAGAAAAATGTAGCCAAAGTTCAGATTCTGAGCTGCCTTGTTTTCCAGTTTAACCGGTTTCGTACGCCGCAACACATGGTCCGTTTCTATGGTTCTCATGCAAGTTTTCTATCCAACTTCATTGAAAATAATCATACATATATCAGCTTCTAAAAGGCCTATTAATGGTCCAAAATTTTGCTTCCCAAATTACCATAAAATTTACCAAACACTAACCACAATCTAGATTCTAATTTCACTAGTTTTTCACTCACTTCAAAACCTTAACCAATCAAACCCTAACCTTCTAAATTCTAACTAAACCAAACTAATTTCCCCTTTACCTTAGGGTTTCATAACCAAACCTAATTTTATTAAGAATTCACCATTCAAATGAATTAATCACACCAAAAGTTCCATTATCAAGTCTAATCACTAACCAAATTAACTAAACAAAGCTTAAAACAAGAAGCCCTAAATTCCCTTGGCTTGACCGAAATTTAGATAGCCATAAATCCACAAAATAAACCATGAAATTCCTTCACAAGTATCTCATAAGAAACAATACATTAAAACAACTTCATGAAACATCATTTTAATCCATCAAAGATCATTCCTAACTTTACCAAGTTTTCAAGTGACAATTTTACCTTCTAGTTGCAAGTTTCTTAAGTTGATCTTCCAAAACTCAAGCTCCAAGTTGTTCCTCCAAGATCCAAACTCAAGGTTGATGAAAAAAAAAATGCAAGAAACAAAAGCTTTTCTCTCTCTTTTTCTTCCTCTCCCTCTCGGCCCTCTCTCTCTCTTTTTCTTTTGTTAGTTTGTTATTTATTAGCTTGGTTTCTCTTGTATATTCTAGAGGCATGCTTAGTCATAAGCTTAGTCATCAACCCTAAGAGATACTTCCCACTCACCCAATCACATAAAAGTTCCACAATTGCCTCTTAGCCCCTACACTCCAACTTGCATTTTGTTCAACTCTTGCCCTTAAACATTTGAACTTCTTACATTTTACTCCATAGGATCTAAACTTAATCTAATCCAAACTAAGTAATCTTACTTAGTTTCTCTACTAATCACCTCACTAACTTAATCATCCACATTTATTCATACCTTATTCTTCATGAAAACAATTAAATAACAAATTTCTTGTCATAGGCAAAATTAGGGTTTTAAACCCAACTTAAGACTTCTATTAACTTATAATACTAAGAATTTTCTAGTTCAGGGTTTTCTAACTTTCTAATTCTTCCTAACCCATGTAAAATGCATCAAATCCGACATTTACTCATATGAAAACATATAGCAACATGCATAAGATTAACTACCACACAAACTTATGATTAATACGAAAACTAGGGTTTTGCTCAAAACCAAAAATTTACTCAGTTAGGGTTTTAATAACAACCTAAATTAGGGTTTTTCGAATATTTAGAACATAATCACATTTAAAAACCCTAAAACCGAATCATTCACATGATAACATAGTTAAGGACTAACCGGGGTCTCACATGTTGACACGGTGGAGCACTCGGAACGGGAAACAGATTGCAGCCACTCTTCATTTGACTCAATAGTTTGGAGGATGATCTTCATGTTTGCATCATTCCCCTCCTCTTGAAAGAGATTTGGCCACAAATCGACGGTACACTCAGAGGACAACCACGTTGGAAAGAAATGAAGGGTCACGAGCCAAGTTAAATGCCGTTTGGCCAGCTTCAAGGGGCTCTCAAACAAGGACATTCACCAAGGTAGGAAAGAACGTGTATAAGGCTTGTGAAAATTCCAGGTTGCAACGCAAAACTCTCTAATTAGCCTTCGAGCATGGACTGTCATGATGTTACCTACACAATAAATCACATAGTGAGTAGTCATAGGTATAAAACTATGCAATAGCTTACCAGTCACGTGCACAAGATAAGGATCTTCATAATTATGCTCATTGAAGCTAGAGAAATCCTGAATCGGGTTGTACAAGGTGGTATAATTTGGCCATTCTTCGCAACATGCAACTGGAACAAGCATGAAATCAGGTTGCAACTCTTTGGTCAAAGCTGAAAATTTTCGGACAGCTTTACTACCTACAAAAATGAAATAAGTTTCAACTTGTTTCAAACCAAAAATTGGATAAAGAAGCAATGGGACATCATTAGCTAAATGGTAAGAAGGTGTAGAACAAGATTTAAATGTGAAAACTCCCTTTGACATTTCAACGTGCCTTCCACCACTTGATTTAACTTGAGAATCTAGTGCGGGTTCTCTACACTTCTCATCAAAATCTACATAGGAACAACAAGATTTTGGACGAGTAACATGCTCAAAATAAGCCAAAAATGATGAGTGACCCATCGGTAAAGAACAAGAAGTGAAATCTGGAATTCCTCTTTTAAGATGAGCTCGAATCAATCCTCCAATGGTGTGGACATGTTTGAGTTGACATGGTTCCATGAATTGAGACCAAAGAGAGTTAGCTCCTAGAAGACAAACTCCATGGAAACTCTGATAGCATCATTGTACGTGGGCAGGCCAACAATGGCTCGGGTAATCGAGGAGCTGAGGATCACGTGCTCGCCCCAAGTGGACCCATTACTCGGGCTCGCGCAAAGAAACTTCGTGAGCAACTCAATGTACTTATTCAGGCCATACACAAGTCCTTTGAAGGATTCATACATTCAAGTGAAGGTGGTCGCGGTCCGATAATGAGCATTGAAGCGACACCTGAGGATTAGGGTTTTTTTTTCCAAACCCTAATTTCCGTTTTAGCATCATAGTTAGTTATTTCCACATTAGTTGATTAGATTGAATAATTAGCTAAGTGCATATTGCACGTAGAATCGCCAAGGGTAGGATTGCTAATTTACTCATTACTATTTGCTAGAGTGGGCTGCCTAGGAAGGAGAGCCACGTGAGGCCCAATCCGTCGGGGGTTAGGCCTCCCTTATTAGGGCCCATATCCACTACACCCTTAGTCCATTTTCTTACTAGATTAGGTTTTTCACTTGTAGCCTAAATAAGGCACCATATTACATCAATAGAGGGAGACACTTTTATGATAAAATTATTGAGAGAGTTTTCTCCATAGCATTCGAGCAAACCTTGAACAACTTAGAGTTATACTCTAGTGTTCTTGTTCGGCTTATCAATTCAAGAATGGCACTTGAATTGTGGCACCTTCTACACTTGCCTGAGGTTCACTAATTCGTTTGATTACGGGTTGAGATAGTATCAACAAGTTTGTAGTCACGGGGATTAGAGGGGTCGTAGGGTTTCCGCTGCCACCATTTCTTGCACCCGACGTCAAATCCAACAAGCGATCTTGGGTCGCGAATCTTCTCACCAACGAGATTCGTATCAGCTGGCATCAGAGCTAGCTTGTTGGTAACATCGTTTATCCCTCTTTTCATGTTTTAATTCGTGTCTGTTTCGTTTGTTCCAAAAAAAAAAAAAATTTTGTTGTTGCACGTCGCGTCTGTCCGCGAGTTCCTGGCCGCGAGTTTCCCTCGTTTTCAATTCTGGTCACCATTGTTGGTCCTGTCTTGGTGTCGTTTGAACCCCTGGAATTTCTGGAAATTAATTGTGTCGAGTTTGACTTAGTTTGTGCGAGTATCTCATCAGTTGTTACACACAAAAAAAAAGAAGAGCTTCCTGGTCGGTGACTTCTTCCAAGTCGCGAAGCTGCGACCTTGGAATTGTGCAACCTGTCCGTGTCTTGTTTATTGTTAATTACTATTGAGTCTTGTGCGCAATCTGCTCGTGTCTTGCTGTCTTTGTTTCCACTGTTTGTGTCCAACAAATTACAGAATCAACCAGTGTTGATAGTCGTGTCCCACGTCGTACATAAGATATTGAGACATTAGGAATTTCTGTCTTGCCGCACTTGCATTGATAAATCTGTCAGAATTGTCTCCTCATTGTTTGTGCGTGATAATTGTTCAGCAGCTTGCTATCTTATTGTTATCGTGATTGAGTCCAATCTGAGTCAAAAAAAAAAAAAAAAAACCCATCAACACAAGCCGCACTTAAACCCGGACAGACCTGGGAAATTCTGCCCAACGAAGCCTGTGTTCATTTGAAGTTGCTGTTGCGCCAAAAAAAAAAAAACAAACCCAGCAGCCAGAGGAACGTTTGTATCTTAGTTATGGTGCAATCCTAGAGCACTTGGGAAGAGGAATATGGTCGGCTGAACATTTAGAAAAGAAAAGAAACAAAAATAAAAGGAAAGAGAAACAGCCGCTGAGGACTTCCAATCCTGATTGATTTCTAAATCCAAAGGAGTTTCCATTCTTATTGCTTCCTGATTTGTAGCCCCCACTTACCCATATTCATACCTTGAACCACACCTCTGCACAACAAATTGAACCACACCTTATTCTGCACAACAAACAACAAACCAGTTTCCTAACAAAACCACCGCCCACTAGCATTTGCTTCCGCTTTCGGTTACAACACCTTGTGAGCAGATATCAACTACTATCAAGGGCTAACCGACCCATTCTTGCACATTCCCCACAGAACCAATTCCCCATAAAATCATCAGCCAAGCCCAAGGCAGCCGTAACACAAAAAAACAAAACAAAATTCCAGCAAGCCAAAGTCCATTGAGTCATTTCAGCCTTGAGTCGTTTCTGGATTTGCCCATTGAGTTGTTCATTGAGTCCTGGTCAGTCTTGAGTCATTTATTGCGTCTTTCATTCTCTCCCATTCGAATGCCAAGCATTTGTTGACCTTGGTTGGTAAACGATCCAAAAATCCAGCAACGCAAAAGGAACCAACTTCCTTGTCGACTAGGTGTTTGAGCATCATTCTTCATTTTTTTGTAGCTTTTGTGTCAAGTCTTTTCTCGATTTTTATTCTTGAATATATTCTATCACTCCATTCTTAGTGTCCCAATTTTGTTTTTCCAGAAAATTTCCACTCTTACGAACCTCAAATTCTAGCGTGAACTTGATTTTTAAGCTAAATTTGAGCACTTGAGGAGCTCTACTTTCTTCAAGGTTTTGCAAGGGGCTGTGAGAAAATATTTTGGTGAGCCTATTAGAGTGATCTGAGTGACCATATACGAGTGTGAGAGTATACACTTAGGGAGTGAAGTGACAAAAAAAAAAAGAAGAAGCAAAAAAAAAAAATTTCATTTTTTTCCCCTTTTCCTTTTTTTTTCCTTTGCTACTAACCCTTGCAGGTACACTTGAGACTCCATGTCTAGTGGAAACGAAGGAGTATCCTATCCCACAAACTTTGAACAGATGATGGAACAAATGGAGAGGTATGTCCAACGCATGCTAGAACCCATTCAAGATGAGTTGCTGCAACTCCGAGCGTCTGGAACACCAAAAACCTCTAAGTCCATGCGAAGGCGAAGGGACGTGAAGGAGTCGTCCGATGGTTCCAATAATGATGATGATGATGAGGAACCTCGAATTCGACCAAGGTAAAGGAACCAGACTGGACCTACCGATGTATTCAAGGGAATCAAGATGCAAATCCCCGAGTTCAAAGGACGGTCCGATCCCGAGGCCTTTCTCGAATGGTTATCCAAGATCGAAATGGTCTTTTCTTGCCAAAACTACACCGAAGTGCAAAAGGTGCAATTGGCCACCATGGAATTCACTGAGTATGCTGTGGTTTGGTGGGACCAAATCAAGAAGTCTAGAAGGAGAAGTGGGCTACCTGAACTCATTCCATGGCCCGAGCTTCGAGCCATGATGCGGACCCGCTTTGTACCTGGACATTATACTAGGGATTTGTACCATCGATTACAAACCTTGGTCCAAGGCAACCGGAGCGTGGATGAGTACCATAAGGAGATGGAGATCCTGATGCTTAGAGCGGATGTACAAGAGGATCCTGAAGCCACCATGGCAAGATTCTTGAACGGATTGAGGCCCGATATTGCTGAACGAGTGGAACTTCAACATTATATGGAGTTACATGAGCTTGTAGACAAGGCTATTAAGGTCGAACAAAGGCTCAAGAGGAGGGGTACCACTCGATCAAATTTTGGCAATACCACCTATTCTACCAACCGTCCATTCCAACCAAGGAATGATTCTCGGCCTTCGCCAAATGTTCCTACACCAAAGCCGAGATTCGAGGGAGGTAAGGTGGGCAACCCTAGTATTGGTAAACCACCCTCTTCTACTCCAAAATTCGAGGAGCCTAGGGCACAAACTAGGGCTCGTGATACTCGATGCTTCAAATGTCAAGGTAGAGGCCATATTGCTAGTCAATGTCCCAATCAAAGGACTATGATTATGATGCAAAATGGTGAGATCGTGAGTGAGGATGAAGCCGAGTACGAAGGCATGCCACCCCTTGAAGGAGGTAGTGATGGTGAGTCACCGAATGAAGAGGAATTTAGTACACCAGAGGGTCACTTTGGGACTGCCTTGGTTGCAAGGAGAGCATTAACTACACGTGTTAAGGAGGATGAGCTGCAACGGGAGAACATCTTCTACACTAAGTGCTTCGTCAATCAAGCACTTTGTAGTGTGATTATTGATAGTGGGAGCTACACAAATGTAGCTAGTTCCCTCATGGTGGACAACTTGAAGCTGCCTACGAGGGATCACCCGCGACCCTACAAACTCCAATGGCTCAACAATTCTGGGGAGGTTCGAGTAACCAAACAGGTTCTTATTTCCTTCCAAATTCATAAATATTCTGATGAAGTATTATGTGATGTAGTACCTATGCAAGCTAGTCACATTATACTAGGCAGGCCTTGGTAGTTTGACAGACAGGTGACTTTTGATAGTGTGACTAATAAGTATAGCTTCTTGTACAACAGTAAGAAAGTCACACTAGCTCCCCTTTCCCCCAAACAAGTGCATGAGGACCAAGTGAAATTGCAACAAGAGTTTGAGAAGTATAGTGCAAAAAGGAAAGAAAATGAGAGAGCCGAGGCAAAAAAGGAGAGGAAAAAGGCTATAGTTAGCTCGGCAAGTGAGGTAAAAATTGAGGGAAAACAAATGCTCCTGATAAAAGCCAAGAAAGTGAGGAAGTTAATGAGAGATGAGCAGCCACTTCTTATGCTTGTTAGCAAAGAAGTAGCTCTGAATGTGCATGAACTTGATACTAACATACCTCTTGAGGTTAAGTCTCTGTTGCAGGAATATGCTGATATCTTCCCCGAGGACGTGCCAAGTGGATTACCACCGCTTAGAGGCATTGAGCACCAAATAGACTTCGTCCCTGGAGCTTCGTTGCCAAATCGGCCAGCTTACAAGAGCAACCCGGAGGAAACTAAGGAGTTACAAAGGCAAGTGGACGACTTGCTTGGCAAAGGATGGGCACGTGAGAGCTTAAGCCCGTGCGCTGTCCCAGTCATTTTGGTGCCCAAGAAAGATGGTACGTGGAGAATGTGCACTGATTGTAGGGCCGTAAATGCCATCACGGTAAAGTATCGCCACCCTATACCTCGCTTAGATGACATGCTTGATGAGTTACATGGGGCTGTGTTCTTTACCAAAATTGATCTCAAAAGTGGGTACCATCAAATTAGGATTAAGGAGGGGGATGAATGGAAAACTGCCTTCAAAACTAAGTATGGATTGTATGAGTGGTTAGTGATGCCTTTTGGGCTCACTAATGCACCTAGCACCTTCATGAGGTTAATGAACCATGTTCTGCGTCCATTCTTAGGAAAATTCGTGGTAGTTTACTTTGATGATATCTTAATTTATAGCAAATCTTATGATGAACACCTCGAGCATATTAGGGCTGTTATGGATGTACTTCGACGAGAGCAGCTCTATGCCAATCTCAAGAAGTGTAATTTTTGCACTAATGAGCTTGTGTTTCTAGGGTTTGTTATAAGTGCGCAGGGAATGAAGGTGGATGATCAAAAGGTGAAAGCTATTCAAGAGTGGCCAACACCAAGGTCTGTGGGTGATGTTCGAAGCTTCCATGGCCTTGCGGGTTTCTATAGGAGATTCGTGAGGGACTTTAGCACTATTGCTGCACCCTTGACCGAGTTGATTAAGAAGAATGAGAACTTCCATTGGGGAGATTCTCAAGAACAAGCCTTTCGCGCTTTAAAGCACAAACTCACACATGCACCTGTACTTGCTTTACCTGACTTTTCTAAGACATTTGAGATTGATTGTGATGCTTCAGGTATTGGAGTTGGAGCTGTGTTGAATCAAGGAGGAAGACCTATTGCCTACTTTAGTGAGAAACTCAATGGGGCTGCACTGAACTACTCAACTTATGATAAAGAGTTGTACGCCCTCATTCGAGCACTACAAGTTTGGCAGCACTACTTAAGGCCTAAGGAATTCGTGATACACACTGATCATGAGTCCCTTAAATACCTTAAGGCCCAGCACACCTTGAGCAAAAAGCATGCAAGGTGGATCGCATTCGTGGAGTCCTTTCCGTACGTAATTAAATATAAGGCTGGTAAGTCTAATGTGGTCGCGGATGCACTCTCACGAAGGTACTCTCTACTCACTTCCTTAGATGCTAAGTTGTTAGGGTTTGAGCTGATTAAAGACATCTATGCCCAAGATAGTGATTTCGGTGAACTTTACCTTTCTTGCAAACACACTGGGCAAGGTAAATTCTTCATTTCCGATGGTTACTTGTTTTATGCCAATCGGCTTTGCATCCCACATGGATCCATCCGCGAACTTTTGGTACGAGAATCCCATTCGGGTGGCCTTATGGGACATTTTGGGGTTGATAAGACTCTTGCCATGCTGCAGGAGCACTTCTATTGGCCGCACATGAGGAGAGATGTTGCACGGGTGGTGGAGCGATGTTTAGCTTGTAAGAAAGCTAAATCCAAGGTACACCCGTATGGCCTTTACACCCCGTTACCTATTTCTAGTGCACCATGGGTCGATATTTCTATGGATTTTATACTTGGTTTGCCTAGATCCAAGTATGGCCATGACTCCATTTATGTGGTAGTTGATAGATTCTCTAAAATGGCACACTTCATTGCATGTCATAAAACTGATGATGCATCTCATATTGCTAACTTATTCTTTAAAGAGATTGTGAGATTGCATGGCATTCCTAGGACCATTGTCTCAGACAGAGATGTCAAATTTTTGAGCTATTTTTGGAAGACACTCTGGTCTAAGTTAGGCACCAAATTGTTATTCTTTACTGCCAGCCACCTCCAAACTGATGGTCAAACTGAGGTGGTAAATCGTACATTAGGTACCTTGTTGCGTGCCATCATCAAAAAGAACTTGAAATCATGGGAAGAATGTTTACCTCATGTTGAGTTTGCTTATAATAGGGCTATCCATTCTACTACTGGTTTCTCTCCATTTGAATGTGCTTATGGTTTTAATCCACTAACACCACTTGATCTAGTGCCATTACCTAGTAATGAGCGCGCACATTTGGATGGTAAGAAACGTGCAGAGTTTGTTAAGCAACTGCATGAGAAAGTCAGGGCTAACATTGAGAGGAGAACTGCTCAATATGTCAAGCAAGCTAACAAAGGTCGCCAACAGTTGATTTTTGAGCCTGGCGATTGGGTGTGGTTGCACATGCGCAAAGAACACTTTCCTGTTCAAAGGAGGAACAAATTACAACCACGGAGTGATGGACCTTTTCAAGTGTTGGAGCGCATCAATGACAACGCCTACAAACTTGACCTTCCTGGTGAGTATGGAGTTAGTGCTACATTTAATGTCTCTGACTTAGATCCTTTTGATGCAGATGATGCGTTTGATTTGAGGGCAAATCCTTCTCAAGAGGAGGGGAATGATAGCATCATGGTACGTGGGCAGGCCAACAATGGCTCGGGTAATCGAGGAGCTGAGGATCACGTGCTCGCCCCAAGTGGACCCATTACTCGGGCTCGCGCAAAGAAACTTCGTGAGCAACTCAATGTACTTATTCAGGCCATACACAAGTCCTTTGAAGGATTCATACATTCAAGTGAAGGTGGTCGCGGTCCAATAATGAGCATTGAAGTGACACCTGAGGATTAGGGTTTTTTTTCCAAACCCTAATTTCCGTTTTAGCATCATAGTTAGTTATTTCCACATTAGTTGATTAGATTGAATAATTGGCTAAGTGCATATTGCACGTAGAATTGCCAAGGGTAGGATTGCTAATTTACTCATTACTATTTGCTAGAGTGGGCTGCCTAGGAAGGAAAGCCACGTGAGGCCCAATCCGTCGGGGGTTAGGCCTCCCTTATTAGGGCCCATATCCACTACACCCTTAGTCCATTTTCTTACTAGATTAGGTTTTTCACTTGTAGCCTATATAAGGCACCATATTACATCAATAGAGGGAGACACTTTTATGATAAAAATATTGAGAGAGTTTTCTCCATAGCTTTCGAGCAAACCTTGAACAACTTAGAGTTATACTCTAGTGTTCTTGTTCGGCTTATCAATTCAAGAATCGCACTTGAATTGTGGCGCCTTCTACACTTGCCTGAGGTTCACTAATTCGTTTGATTACGGGTTGAGATAGTATCAACAAGTTCGTAGTCACGGGGATTAGAGGGGTCGTAGGGTTTCCGCGGCCACCGTTTCTTGCACCCAACGTGAAATCCAACAAGCGATCTTGGGTCGCGAATCTTCTCACCAACGAGATTCGTATCAAACTCGCAAAGTGTCCAAGTGACTTCGGGATGGAACATGCCATGACCAACTCTACTTGACTTTGTTTAATCTGCACAAACGAAGAGATACTAAACAAAATACATGTTAGCCGGTTAGCAAACAAAATGTTCACACTTTCAGCCTTTGTAAACACGGTCAACCCCTCCTCTTTACTCTTCACTAAGGCCAAATTATTCTTGCCTTTTCCCATTCCATCCTTCTCAGGCCATTGCTCACTCATTGTACATGAGATTTGATTTTCATTGTCTAGTTCATGTTCATGGCTCGGTTGCAACTCATTCATATTTGGCTCTTCAATCAACGAGGAACTAGAATGAAATTTTCCTTTATTAGCACCGCTTGACACATGATTAAGTTGCTCCAAGTGTGAATCCAGCATTTGGCTAATTCTTTCCATCATAGAATCAACCAATGCTTTACTCTGACCTCGGAAATTATCGCTTAATCTTGGAACCCCTCCTCGATCAACGCGTTTCGAGACATGTAGCACGTTTGCCCAAGGATCTAGCGAGGTTGTCCAACGTTTAGTTTGCAGATCCCAAAACCAAGACGGACGACATGACTTGATTGAAGGCGGTAGAACGACGACTCCAAACAAAGTGAATACTCAAGTGGATAGGTCGGATGAACAATCAAGGACAATCACGAGATTGCTCAAGAACCCTTGCCAAAGCAAGTAAAGGATTCGAATCTCTCAATAATTGAAGAGAAACACAACAGAATTTTATTATCAAAAGTGTCTAACCCTTAACCCATACAAAGTGAGCCTTCTTATAGGCTAAGGACTACGAAACCCTAATGACTAAGTAGGAGAAAGGGTCGGCCACCCTTGGCTTCAAGTGGGCCGAGTTTACCTTCAACTAAGGACAATACTAAACGCTAAAAGCTAAAAGCCTGGTCGGCCATCCCCACATATGTGGCCACTTGACTCTTCATGGGCTTGGATCATCGTGCAGACAAGTTGATTATCACCTTCCAAACCATCAATGTCCCTATGGACTCCTTGTTGATCTTGAACACTGCATCTTGGGTTTGAACCACTTGGAGTCCAAGGAAGAAATTTAATTCTCCCATCATGCTCATTTCAAACTCTTTTTACAATTGGAAAAATCCTTGCACAAGCTCTCATTAGTAGCACCGAATATAATATCATCCGCAAATATTTGCACAATTAAAAGATCACGTGAACTTTGCTTAGTAAAAAGAGTAGTATCCACAATACCTCTTTTAAAACCATTTTCAATCAAAAAATCACTCAAACGTTCATACCATACTCTTGGAGTTTGTTTTAGTCCATACAAAACTTTTGAGAGTTTAAATACATGATTTGGATAAATTTCATTTTCAAAACCAAGAGGTTGATCAACATAAACTTCTTGATCAATAAATCCATTTAAGAAAGCACTTTTAACATCCATTTGAAATAATTTAAAGTTCTTGAAACATGCAAA
This sequence comes from Coffea eugenioides, assembly GCF_003713205.1. Lineage (NCBI taxonomy): Eukaryota > Viridiplantae > Streptophyta > Magnoliopsida > Gentianales > Rubiaceae > Coffea > Coffea eugenioides. Next base: position 272,528 of record NW_020864863.1, read on the forward strand.
GGCCAAAAACATTCTAATTGATTCCAGCCTAACTACGGGTGCAAATGATCCATCAAAATCAATTCCTTCTTCTTGAGTATATCCCTTGGCTACAAGTTTGGCCTTATTTCTTACTACCTCATATTTGTCGTTCATTTTGTTTCTAAAAACCCACTTTGTGCCAATGATAGAATGATCTTTTGGTCTAGCAACTAATGTCCACACCTTGTTCCTTTCAAATTGATTTAACTCCTCTTTCATAGCTAAAATCCAGTTCTCACCTTTCAAAGCATCAATGACATTTTTGGGTTCAAAGTGTGAAACTAATGCAAAATTATCCATTAGTTGTTTAGAGGAGGAACGAGTTCTGACCTTCTCAGATGGATCACCAATGATGAGCTCCTTAGGGTGGTTTTGAGCAAATTTCCAAACTCTTAGAAGATCGTTAGGTGCACTATTGTCTCTGTCACTGTCTTCCCTTGCTGGACTGTCTCGAGTTTCATCTTCCTTTGAATCATTTTCTGGTGAAACAATGCCTTGGTCAGTGATTGTGAGGTTCTTTAGTTCTTCTTGAATATCTGCATCATCATCTTCACCACTAATGGAAATGTCACCATTAATTTCATCAAAAGTGATATGTATAGTTTCCTCTATAACCAAAGTCCGTCGATTGTAGACTCTAAAACCTCTCTTATTCTCACAATATCCCAAGAAAATTCCCTCATCAGATTTTTTATTAAACTTTCCGAGATGTTCCTTGATGTTTAAAATGAAGCATTTGCAACCAAAGACTTTAAAGTATCCAACTACAGGCTTTTTATCAAACATCAGCTCATAGGAGATTTTGTTCAAGATTGGTCTTAAAAGAACTCTATTCATGGTATAGCAAGCTGTATTAATAGCTTCAGTCCAAAAGTATTTTGGTAAATTACACTCACTTAGCATGGTTCTAGCAGCCTCTTGAAGAGTTCTATTCTTTCTTTCAACAACCCCATTTTGTTGGGGAACTCTTGCAATTGAAAATTCATGTGTAATACCATTGTTGTTACAAAATTCTGGAAAGCCACAAAAATGAAATTCTGAGCCATTGTCACTTCTGATTTTGATGATTTTCAATCCAATCAAATTCTGAACTTTTGCAAATAGTGAAACAAAGTTTTTGAAAGCATCATCTTTGTGTGCAAGAAACATCACCCAAGTGTATTTAGAATAATCATCAACAACAACAAAGCAAAATCTTTTGCCACCTAAGCTGGTAGTTTGTGTAGGACCAAATAAATCAAGATGTAAAAGTTCTAGAGGCTTTGTAGTAGAAACACATTTCTTGGGTTTAAAAGACACTTTGACTTGTTTTTCAAATTGGCAAGCATCACAAATTCTGTCCTTTTCAAATTTGATCTTTGGCAGCCCTCTAACAAGTTCCTTTTTGGAAATTTCTTTTAGCAGATCCATATTGAAATGACAGAGCCTTCTATGCCACAACCAGGGGTCCTCATTTTCTACTTTGAGACAACTAAGGCTAGAGGAATCAACTTTTTCAAGGATAACTACATAAATGTCATTAACTCTTTTTCCTTTGAAAACAGTGTTGAATTTTGAGTCAAGAACAAGGCATTAATGCTTCTTAAATAACACAAACAGATTCCTATCACACAATTGACTAACACTTAACAAGTTATAGCTCAAATTGTCAACTAAAAGAACATTGTGAACAAAGGTTTGACCATTCTTACCAACATCACCAATTCCAACAGTTTTGACTTTGTTATCATCTCCAAATGTTACCTTTCCACTTGCTTTTGGCTTGAGCTTGATGAATTGTGATGGATCACCAGTCATATGTCTTGAGCATCCACTATCTATGAACCACTTTGATTTCTTAACAAAGTTCACCAGGTTCACCTACACAAAGATCCACAAGATAATATTTGGTACGCTTTACTTTTTGGGTCCTTGAGAGTTAGCATTATGTCTAACCATCCACATTGTGACACCCGAAAGAATGAGTGTGAGAACCCGAAAATTTTTATATATTTTCTAGACATTATTTTGTTTTCTTGTCTATAATTTTATACCTTTCTTCAATATATTAATTTTCTATACATTTTTATAAGGGAATATAGTTTTCAAAACATTTTCTTGATACAAGTTAGTCCACGTTAAGTTTGAAGTGTATTATGGACGTGGGACCCGCTAGTGCGGTAAATGCGATATATTTTTGACAACTTGTTGGAGTTTTGTATTAAGTGATAATATTTTACAAGGTGCTAGGAGACAATTAGAGGTTAGTTAGATTAATTAGTATGGAGAGATAAGAAGATAAGCTTAAACATTAAAGGAGCCAAGTATTGGGTGTGGACGTTGACCAAGCTTTCTTTACCTTTACTAAACATCAAAAATTGACCAAAATCATCTTCAATTCTTTAGCATCTTGGCCGAATTATTGAGGAGAAAAGAAGAGAGAAAGCTTCTTCAATTTTCCTTCCTTTCTTGCTTGAATCTTGCAAACCTACCGTTTAAATTCCAAATTCCTCCACAAAAGTGAGTTGATAAGCTAGTTCAAGACTTTTAGTGGAGCCATTTGTGAAGAACAAGCTCTAGTTATCTTGCTTCTTGGAGTTGCAAAGGTGAGTTGTCTAAATATCTTCCTTCTCATGATAATAGTGATCAATTAAGGGTTTCTAGTAGTGAAGCATGTCATTTTGTGGATTATTTCTTAAGTTATGGTTGAGTTGTCTAATTTTTCTATTTATTGAGGATTTTTCTGTTTTTATATGTTTTATATTGGTTGGCCATGGATGATGGTTGGGAATGATCTAGAATGAAGCTATAGTGCGTAAATTGTAGCGAATTGCGGAAAATTTCCATGTTGTACGGAAAATTCCAGAATTAGGGTTTCAATTTCCCCTATTCTGCCCGGTACTGTTACCCATAGTTAGAGGCCGAATTGGTCTTAGTATAAAACATAAAAGTTGTAGAGAATGATTTTTTATAGTTGCCTGAAAAATTTCAGCCCAATCTGACCTCTGTAGCCTATGAAAAGATCGAAATATCCCTGCTGCCCTGTTTCTGTCTGGAACTAATAATCAGCTTCTGTAATTGGTTAGTTTGACCGGGAATACTACTGATTTGGTTGTCAATATCTTCTTAAGAATTATATCCTTGTATTTTAGCTTTCAAATGGCTTTGGAATTACCTAAATCGGAGTTGTGTGTACTGAGATATGATTGAATGAATCAGGACTGCTAGTTGAATTTCACAGTGAGCTTCGAACTGGAAAATCTTGGGTTGTTTTGGTAATTTTGACCTAGTTACACTACAAAATGGACTGAGTGGTCTTTATGAAAGTTGTAGCCCTCTGTCTTAGCTTCGAAAAGGTATAAATTTTATCCCAATCCGATAAGCGTAGCTTCGGTTGTGATCGATACATGAAGGGACATCAAACCTGCGATTTAGCTTTTGTCCTTAAAACTTGATTTCCAGTTGCATTCCTAGACTTGCTTTGTATTTGGATGAACTTGAGCCTAATTGATGGGCTATTGTATTGCAATTTATTATGTGTTGGATTGGACTGAGTTGAGGAAAAACAATGAAGCCATAAATGGCTGGAATATAGCAAAATACGGAGGGCATGCTGCCCAAAATTTTAGGGTTACGTGATTCCTTCAAGTTGAGTTGATCTTAGTAAAAACAAAA